>NC_062232.1:96321277-96621277 GCF_902686445.1 Sciurus carolinensis
CGGAGGCACACGCTTCCGGAGAGCAGGACCCTGGAGGACGGCGGGTCCCCCGCGGGCTCACGGGCATTTCCCTGGGCACCGTGTCACGATTCCGGGAAACACACGTCGGCTCCCTGGCTCCAGTGCCTGTGTGGGCCTGCCCTGGAGGAAGAGGACCAAGCCACAGTGGTGGCTTGGGGGAGCGTGGGGGAAGGAGGGCGGGGCGCGGCCAGGGGTCCTGGGGTGCCTTGGGCATTGGTGTGGGGGACCTGGGCTCGGGCTTCCGTGGGGCGTGGCTCCAGGAGTCTCTGGGTCTATTCCACCGTCCTCCCTGAACCTTCCGGGGCCAGCGTCCTGCTGAGGTGTGAAGGGGTCCTGGGCTGGGCGGCAGGAAGAGAGCCAGAGACACGAGAGGGTCTCCGGCTGGGGGTCCGGGGGAGTGGGGCGGGGAGGAGAAGTAGCAAAGGGGAGGATATGGGAGGGGGGGGTTCGCCCGGGATGGGGTGTGTTGGGAGAGGAGAGGAGAGGGAGGAAGGGAAAGGTGCCAGGCAGAAGGGCCCGGGTCCCACACGTGTGGTTTGCTGGAGAATGGCAAGGAGGAGGCCTGGGTGGGCCTGTCCGAGTGCAGCAAGGGGCCAGGCAGGCAGGCAGGCAGCAGCAGCTGGTAGTGCTGTCCTTCCTTCTCGGGACAGTATACGTCCTCCAGGCCACTGCTGTGGGAAGCCCGTCGTGTCCCGTAAGATGAGCACGTGTGGTCGGTCTTCCCGGGTATCACACGCGGCCCAGGCAGGAGGAGCGGGCTGTCCCAAGTCCAGTAGATGGCCCAGCGGCAGCTGGCAGTGGGGTGGCTGCGGGTTCTGCCTTGGCTGTCCAGCTCAGGAGTGAGGTCGTTGAAACAGGAGGCCTCTAGGGTTCCCGCTGGTGGGCCCGCTGGTAGCTGGCCAGGGAGCCACCGAGAGTAGGCCGGGGTGGGAGGAGCGTGAGCGTGTGTGTGAGCGTACGCGTGCGTGTGCGTTTGCCCTGGTGGCCCCCCAAAGGACAGACACTTGGCTGAAGGGTGTGTGGGGGTGGGGGCGGGGGAGGGGCCGGCCCCCCTGGTGCTGGGCGAGGAAATGGGACCGGGCAGCACAGTTTCAGCACACACCGGCTCCTGTGGGTGACCGTGCCCGTCCTTGAGCCAAGGGTGGAAGCGGCCCCACAGGGTGGCCCTGGAGCGTCGGAGTCCCAGTGCAAGCCGGGAGGGCACACGGTGGCCTCGGTTGCCACCGGCTGCCCGGTACTCCCCGCAAGCTGCGCGCGCGTGCGTGCCAGGCCCCGTGCCGGAAGCCAGGGAGGCGCAAGGCTCAGGCCTACTGGCTGTGCCATCGCCATCGGGGGCCATCCTCAGGCTTCCCGGCCTGGCAGGCCAGAGCCCAGGACACCTGGATGTGGGAGGCCGGGACAAGTGGGGACCTGGCCTGCCCGCGGTTGGCCAAAGCGGCACAGCCGCCGCCATGTCGGACAGCAAGAGGGACTCCCAACATGGCGCTTCAGCTGGGCAGCGGGCGGAGGGCGGGTGGCCCGCGCGACGGCGGCTTGACCTCCGTGGAGCCATCGTGCCGTCCAGAACAGGCTTCTGCCGTGCCGCCAATGCGGCGGGCAGCAGCATGGAAGAGGCGGGCGTGGGGAGGCCGCGCCGGGACAGGCTATGGAGGGGAGCGCGGCTCCCGGCAGGTGCAGGGGGCCCGTCCTGGGCGGTCTCGCGGGGCCCCAGAGGCAAGGTCCAGTAGCCAGGGGGAGAAAGAGGCGAGGCCAGGCCGGCGGCCGCCAGTGGGCCGGGCAAAAGCTAGGGGCAGTGGGCCTGCGGAGGCGGGCCGGTCTGCTGGCCGGCGGGGGGCCAGAGGGGAAGGGGTGGCCCAGGAGCCCGCCCGCCCCGGGGCAGCCGGCTGTGTGAGGGAGCCGGGTGCTCCTCTCCCGAGGGTTCCCGAGGATGCCAGGGGTCCGGGGCAGGATGCCCCTTGCCCAGGTCTGGCTTGGGAAGGGGGAGTGTCCCTTCAGGTGGTCCCAGGAACCGACCAGGGCACCAGCTCCAAGGGTCCTGGGCTCATCCGCCCCTCACGCCCCTTTCGGACCCCGAGCCCCAGACCCGCCCCACAAGCAACCGCAGGCCCACCATGCCCGAGACCGCTCCCGGGGAAACACTTCCTCCCTCACCCGCCCCCCCACCCCCCTCATCTTCCACAACAGATCCTGGGACGCAGGTGCGCGCGCAGGGGTGTGTGTGTGTGTGTGTGTGTGCGTGCGTGCGAGCGTGTGTGTGCGTGTGTCTGTGTGTGTGTGTGTCTGTGTGTGTTTGACAGAGAGGGGGCGTTCTCCAGTGCGTGTTGATGCGGGGGATTCGCGGAGGCGTTTCCTTCGTTCCTGGGCGGGGTGGGCCTTGCGGGGAGTGGCGTGTGGTAGTGGTGGAGCGGGGGTTGGTGATAGGTTGCTGGAGTCCTGGTGGTGGTGGTGGTGGTGTTGTTGTTGCTGTTGTTGTTGTTCCCGGCTGCAACTGGGGTTTGGGGAGCCAAATGTGAGAGGGCAGGGGCGGAGTCCCGAAGGGAATGGGTCCCCGTCCAGGGGCAGGTAGCCAGATGTCCTGTGGCTCCCATCCCCAGCACACGCGGCGAGGATGGAAAGGCTCGGGCGTGAGCAGTGCGTCGGCCTTCTCAGCCGGTTTCACGGAGGGCACTGGAGCCTTCCTCCTGCGAGTGGCCCTGGGCGAGCCCGTGCGGGATGTCAGGTGCGCCCCGGCAGAGGCCGCGAGTCCTTCGGCCGCTCACGGGCGGCAAGAGGTCCGTTGGGCGGGGACAGCGCCCGGGCGAGTGGGCGCGCCTGCTTGGGGACCTGCCGCCCCAACTGCCGCCCCGCTGGGATTCCTGGTGGCTGCCGAGGTCTTCCTGCTGGCCGCTTGGGGTGTTGCGGGAAGGAGTCCCCGGAGTGAGCAGAGTTTTGGCCTTGTCCCAGCGGTGGTCCCTCGACATTGAGATTGGTGCCAGTCTGCAGGCCGAGGGGCTCCTGGACGTGACACGTGGGGATGAGCTGCTTCTCAGGGGTGGGCAGTAGGAGCAGCACCTGAGCCTCTGGAGTCTGGCCCCTCGGGGGACGCTCCCAGGAGGCAGGAAAGGTCGGGAAGGGGAGACGTGCGGAGGCACACGCTTCCGGAGAGCAGGACCCTGGAGGACGGCGGGTCCCCCGCGGGCTCACGGGCATTTCCCTGGGCACCGTGTCACGATTCCGGGAAACACACGTCGGCTCCCTGGCTCCAGTGCCTGTGTGGGCCTGCCCTGGAGGAAGAGGACCAAGCCACAGTGGTGGCTTGGGGGAGCGTGGGGGAAGGAGGGCGGGGCGCGGCCAGGGGTCCTGGGGTGCCTTGGGCATTGGTGTGGGGGACCTGGGCTCGGGCTTCCCTGGGGCGTGGCTCCAGGAGTCTCTGGGTCTATTCTACCGTCCTCCCTGAACCTTCCGGGGCCAGCGTCCTGCTGAGGTGTGAAGGGGTCCTGGGCTGGGCGGCAGGAAGAGAGCCAGAGACACGAGAGGGTCTCCGGCTGGGGGTCCGGGGGAGTGGGGCGGGGAGGAGAAGTAGCAAAGGGGAGGATGTTGGGGGGGGGGGTTCGCCCGGGATGGGGTGTGTTGGGAGAGGAGAGGAGAGGGAGGAAGGGAAAGGTGCCAGGCAGAAGGGCCCGGGTCCCACACGTGTGGTTTGCTGGAGAATGGCAAGGAGGAGGCCTGGGTGGGCCTGTCCGAGTGCAGCAAGGGGCCAGGCAGGCAGGCAGGCAGCAGCGGCTGGTAGTGCTGTCCTTCCTTCTCGGGACAGTATACGTCCTCCAGGCCACTGCTGTGGGAAGCCCGTCGTGTCCCGTAAGATGAGCACGTGTGGTCGGTCTTCCCGGGTATCACACGCGGCCCAGGCAGGAGGAGCGGGCTGTCCCAAGTCCAGTAGATGGCCCAGCGGCAGCTGGCAGTGGGGTGGCTGCGGGTTCTGCCTTGGCTGTCCAGCTCAGGAGTGAGGTCGTTGAAACAGGAGGCCTCAAGGGTTCCCGCTGGTGGGCCCGCTGGTAGCTGGCCAGGGAGCCACTGAGAGTAGGCCGGGGTGGGAGGAGCGTGAGCGTGTGTGTGAGCGTGGGCGTGCGTGTGCGTTTGCCCTGGTGGCCCCCCAAAGGACAGACACTTGGCTGAAGGGTGTGTGGGGGTGGGGGCGGGGGAGGGGCCGGCCCCCCTGGTGCTGGGCGAGGAAATGGGACCGGGCAGCACAGTTTCAGCACACACCGGCTCCTGTGGGTGACCGTGCCCGTCCTTGAGCCAAGGGTGGAAGCGGCCCCACAGGGTGGCCCTGGAGCGTCGGAGTCCCGGTGCAAGCCGGGAGGGCACACGGTGTCCTCGGTTGCCACCGGCTGCCCGGTACTCCCCGCAAGCTGCGCGCGCGTGCGTGCCAGGCCCCGTGCCGGAAGCCAGGGAGGCGCAAGGCTCAGGCCTACTGGCTGTGCCATCGCCATCGGGGGCCATCCTCAGGCTTCCCGGCCTGGCAGGCCAGAGCCCAGGACACCTGGATGTGGGAGGCCGGGACAAGTGGGGACCTGGCCTGCCCGCGGTTGGCCAAAGCGGCACAGCCGCCGCCATGTCGGACAGCAAGAGGGACTCCCAACATGGCGCTTCAGCTGGGCAGCGGGCGGAGGGCGGGTGGCCCGCGGGACGGCGGCTTGACCTCCGTGGAGCCATCGTGCCGTCCAGAACAGGCTTCTGCCGTGCCGCCAATGCGGCGGGCAGCAGCATGGAAGAGGCGGGCGTGGGGAGGCCGCGCCGGGACAGGCTATGGAGGGGAGCGCGGCTCCCGGCAGGTGCAGGGGGCCCGTCCTGGGCGGTCTCGCGGGGCCCCAGAGGCAAGGTCCAGTAGCCAGGGGGAGAAAGAGGCGAGGCCAGGCCGGCGGCCGCCAGTGGGCCGGGCAAAAGCTAGGGGCAGTGGGCCTGCGGAGGCGGGCCGGTCTGCTGGCCGGCGGGGGGCCAGAGGGGAAGGGGTGGCCCAGGAGCCCGCCCGCCCCGGGGCAGCCGGCTGTGTGAGGGAGCCGGGTGCTCCTCTCCCGAGGGTTCCCGAGGATGCCAGGGGTCCGGGGCAGGATGCCCCTTGCCCAGGTCTGGCTTGGGAAGGGGGAGTGTCCCTTCAGGTGGTCCCAGGAACCGACCAGGGCACCAGCTCCAAGGGTCCTGGGCTCATCCGCCCCTCACGCCCCTTTCGGACCCCGAGCCCCAGACCCGCCCCACAAGCAACCGCAGGCCCACCATGCCCGAGACCGCTCCCGGGGAAACACTTCCTCCCTCACCCGCCCCCCCCCCCCCCTCATCTTCCACAACAGATCCTGGGACGCAGGTGCGTGCGCAGGGGTGTGTGTGTGTGTGTGTGTGTGCGTGCGTGCGAGCGTGTGTGTGCGTGTGTCTGTGTGTGTGTGTGTCTGTGTGTGTTTGACAGAGAGGGGGCGTTCTCCAGTGCGTGTTGATGCGGGGGATTCGCGGAGGCGTTTCCTTCGTTCCTGGGCGGGGTGGGCCTTGCGGGGAGTGGCGTGTGGTAGTGGTGGAGCGGGGGTTGGTGATAGGTTGCTGGAGTCCTGGTGGTGGTGGTGGTGGTGTTGTTGTTGCTGTTGTTGTTGTTCCCGGCTGCAACTGGGGTTTGGGGAGCCAAATGTGAGAGGGCAGGGGCGGAGTCCCGAAGGGAATGGGTCCCCCTCCAGGGGCAGGTAGCCAGATGTCCTGTGGCTCCCATCCCCAGCACACGCGGCGAGGATGGAAAGGCTCGGGCGTGAGCAGTGCGTCGGCCTTCTCAGCCGGTTTCACGGAGGGCACTGGAGCCTTCCTCCTGCGAGTGGCCCTGGGCGAGCCCGTGCGGGATGTCAGGTGCGCCCCGGCAGAGGCCGCGAGTCCTTCGGCCGCTCACGGGCGGCAAGAGGTCCGTTGGGCGGGGACAGCGCCCGGGCGAGTGGGCGTGCCTGCTTGGGGACCTGCCGCCCCAACTGCCGCCCCGCTGGGATTCCTGGTGGCTGCTGAGGTCTTCCTGCTGGCCTCTTGGGGTGTTGCGGCTAGCAGTCCCAGGAGTGTGGGGAGATTTTTGGCAATAATCACATGCCGGTTATATATCTGAAAAGTTGGAAGTCATTGAGAAATGGGCCTGTAATTTAAGGATTAATTGAAAATATTGTTTTCACATAGATCCTAAGAATCATGGAGAGAGTCCATCTCAGGAGGGCCAAGTGGAAAATAGCGAATTAACAATAGGCCCTTTTGGAAAGAGATGTAGTGAATGGTTGGTCCTAAACCATGAACTTCCTCCATTGGCAATTTGTCAATCAGCCCTAAATACCAATGGCACGTTTGAGTAATGATATCTCGGGTGTGGACTGTTTATCTCCCCAGGCAACAGTGAGTTTCGTCTTTTTGATAAAACCTCCTAAATTAACGTTTTAACCTGTTCAAGTAACCCGTAACAGTGAAAACTGCACATAAACAGTTCTCCCAATGATTACCTCATTGTACCCTATACAAACAAATCCCCTCTGTAAGTGATGGTCAAATCTGTGAAGAAATAAAGCCTTTTGTGAAGCTGTTAAGGTTTGGTTTTTGTCCCTTTGCTCTTATAGTCATGGGTATTGGATGGTCTATCCCAGGTGTGGAGGGTGGTTGGAGGGAATCTTCTGGCTTCTCTGCCTTGTAAGCCAGATCCTTGGAGAGGGAAAGTTTTTTCAGGGTGTGTGTTGGGGGGCAGTGTTTTCTCATGTTGGCTTTGGTGTCTCTCAGGGACCTCTTCTCTTTTGTCCTGGAGCCCCAGGCAACAAGAATTCTCCAGTTTGCCAGCCTTGGTGGTAACAGCCCTGGAACCCTTAGTGTGGCAGAATAAGGAGAAGGGGCGTTGTGGCTTCCCCAGGGTGGCCAAGAACTTTTCTCCTGTTTGAGTCTTAGTTTGTGTCCCCTGTCAATCTGGTTGGCCTTTTTTTTTTTTTCTTTTTCTGTTTTCAGTAAAGGGCAGTGGGCCCATACCCAAAGGAAGAGCATGGTAAGCATTCATGGAGCAATACTGCCATCAAGAGGAATGTTTTTTGCTGGCCCTCCAAAATGGCGGTTGTCTCGATGAATCCCGTGATTGGGAAGCGTTCAGACTGGCTTAAAAGGGGAATGTGTTTCTTTGCAGGTTCAGGAAAACTGTCCCTTGGAGGTGGATTCTAGGTAGAAGCCAGGGAAGATGATGCAAAGCCACAGGGGGCTCCATAAGCACAGTAGGCAGACACCCATTTTGGCTAGTAGGTCAGACACCGGAAGCCTAAGCTGAGGACTCCATTAGCAGCCAAGAGGGAGAAACTCCTAAGAGCTCTGAACATTGTAGGAACACCATCATTTGTCCCCCCTGACACTTCCCCCTGACACTTCCCCAGAAAGGAACCCACGAGTGTTGTCGGAGTGGCAGACTAGTTTCTATTATTGAGAGTATTGCATCAAACATGACAATCAGGCGTGGTGAGGCATGCCTGTAATCCCAGCAGCTTGGGAGGCTGAAACAGTTCAAATTCAGTCTCAACAACAGCGAGGCACTAAACAACTCAATGAGACCCTGTCTCTAAATAAAATACAAAATAGGGCTAGGGATGTGGCTAAGTGGTGGAGTGCACCTGAGTTCAATCCCTAGTACCCCACCCCCAGACATTTCACCGAAGAAGATATACAGGTGATCAACAAATATATGAAAAAGTACTCATCATCCCTAGTAATTAGAGAAATGCAAATTAAAACCACCCTAAGATTTCATCTAACTCCAATTAGAATGGCTATTATCAAGAATACAATAATAAGTGTTCGCGTGGATGTGGGGGGAAAGGCATGCTCATACATTACTGGTGGAGTTGCAAATTGGTGCAGCCACTCTGGAAAGCAGTATGGATATTCCTCAGAAAACTTGGAATGGACCCACCATTTGACCCAGCTATCCCACTCCTTGTTTTATACCCAAAGGACTTAAAATCAGCATACTACAGTCATGCAGCCACATCAATGTTCATAGCAGCTCAATTTATAATAGCTAGATTGTGGAACCAAACTAGAGGCCCTTCAATTGACTAATGGATAAGGAAATTGTGGTATATATACACAATGTAATATTACTCAGTCATAAAAAGAAGAATAAAATTATGGCATTTGCTGGTAAATGCATAAAGTTGGAGAACATCATGCTAAGTGCAATAGGCCAAGCCCCAAAAAATCAAAGGCTGAATGTTTTCTCTGATAAGTGCAGGACAATATATAATGAAGGGAGGTGGTGGGTGAAAGAGAAGAATGAAATAACTTTGGATGGTGCAGAGGAAAATGGGGTGGGAGGGGGTGGGGGACAGAAAGTTAGTAGAATGAAACAGACAGTATAACCCTATGTATATGTGTGATTACATGAATGGTGTGAATCTACATTGTATACACTGTAGAAATGAAAAGTTGTACCCCATTTGTGTACAATGAATCAAAAGGCACTCTGTAAAATAAAAAAGATTTTAATAAAAAAAAAGACAACCAAACAAAAAAAGAAGAATAAATCAAATTAAATAAAGTAAAACAAAACAAAAAAAAAGAAACAAGAATGACAACTCACCCTTTATTCCAGGTCTACTCCTTCTGCCTCCCAGGGACTCCTTAATGCCTCCCCACTTCCCCCACCCGCCCTTGACCCCAGCATCTGTGCTCAACACCCCTTGGATAGAGGAACACATCTCAATTCAGGCTGCCAGCACAGCCACCAAAGATCTTTGGGGCTATGATTGAACTTATGTGTGAGAGTGTTGGGGGTTGAGAGATGACACCATGGCCCTTGGTGGGGCCCACTGTGGAGAATAATTCCAGCTTATTCTAACAGAAGGGTATAGTTGGTAAACAGTCCAGGCACTGGTGATCCATCCAATCCTCACAGATCCTCAAAGATCCCTCACAGAGGAGCCTTCCACAAGATCCAGAGCCTAGGCTTCCGTGTTGGACTTGCCATTCAAAATGGCTTTCCATTTCTGCCCACTGCCTGCTTCCACACCCCACAAATGGCCAAGGGTCACCTCCCTTTACCCCAAACTCCACCAAATCCATCAGGGGTACCTTCCCTTGTCTCTCCTAAGCCCCATCCCCCCAAGACTTCCAGTAGGATTGGGAGGATAGGCAAATTATTTCCTCTTGATGACAGTATTGCTCCACTAATGTTAAACTGCTTTTCCACCAGGTCCTCTCCCTCTGCCCTTTGTTGAACAAAAAAATGCAAATCCGTGTCCAAGTAGTTTCTAACATGGCTGCAGTTAGCCACTACAGGCACCCTGGAGAGGCATAAACCCCACTCTCTCACTTCTCCCACATTGCAAGGTAGGGACCTAAGGGTCCTCACTTTACCTTGTTGCAGAACAAGAAGGGAAAAGCTACCCCCCAAGACACCCTAGCCTTGCATCTGAACTTTGGTATTCCTGACTATACCCTCTAGCACATGTAGCTTTCAGGAGACTTCAGGGAAAGGCTGGACACAGGACTCAGAGCTTGTAATTGGAAAGAAAGCTACCATGTGCCCTTCGGGGAAACACTGTGACTTGGACACTCACACAGGAGAGTGAGGGGCCATTTCCTCCCCAGGCCCAAGGGTGGTCCACAGACACACAGGAGCAAAATGTGTGGTGAAAACATGGTGGTTCTCCAGGGATGGTCAAGGGTAGGTTACGTGGGAGCATACCCAGATGCCCATCAAGATACCCACTGCTGTCTGGCACAGGGCCTAGGCTCAGTAAGTCCCTATACATCTCCCACCAGAAAGTGCATGAGTGAACATACAGAGGCTTGGCAGGCCTCCTGTTTGAAAGTCAGGAGCCTTGGAGTAGACAGTCAATGCAAAAGTATGTTGGTCTCAAGATAGACCCCCTGGGTTTATATTCTCTCATGAACACTTCACACAACATCAAGAGGATTTTGACAGTCCACTTCTTGTGCCTGAACCACATAAAAGCCAGAAGTATACTTAACCCTCGCTGAAAGATCAGACTGTCCACAAAAGGCCTGGAGGAATTACTACACTGTGAAAGAAGAAAGACTGCCAGGTGCTGTGGTGCACATCTGTAATACCAGAGGTTCGGGAGGCTGAGCAGGAGGATCGCGAATTCAAAGCCAACTTCAGAAAAAGATAGGTGTTGTGTCCTGCAAATCAGTGAGATCTTGTCTCTAAATAAAATACAAAATAGGGCTGTGGATGTGCCTCAGTGGTCAAGTACCCTGAGTTCAATCCCCGGTATCCACCCCCCTTCCCCCACAAAAAGAAGAAACAATATACTGCAATAGCTGCCTGTCCATTCCATTCCTGGCCTTGGACCACCAACTATTCATCCTTATGATTCTCCAGAGAAAACAATACCTGTATGTCCAGGTCCCCTAACCCTGCAATTCTCTCTATAGTTATCTTATTACTCTGCTTTGCCAAGCTCATCATTTCTATGTTTCTTTCTTCCCTGGCAATACACCATCCCTTACTCGAAAATGGGACACAAGTGTTGGAGGTTCTTAGAGGAAGTTATAACAGACTGGGTCTCCTCCAGACTTATATCAAAAACCCAGAGACTGTGAAGACATCACTGTCAAGACAGCAACACTGGCTTGATGCCTTTGCCCTCATATCCCAAATACTACAAGTCAAGTCATATTTGACTTGGTCCTATAATTCCTGGGAAGGCTGTCCCTGCCACTGGAGTCAATGTGGGTTTTGGGCACAGGGTGAGGAGAAAAGGGATCTTCACAAACTGTGAAAAGAAATGACACCACATGGTATTCATATCCAGACAGATATTCTCCAGAGGTATGGGACACTGAACTACTCTTTGGGACCATTTTGGCCTCATTCCATCCCAGGTCAATTTGACACCCAAGACGTGACCCCACACCAAAATCAACCTCCTGGGGAACTGTCCTGAGGGACTCACATGCCACTCCACACACATACTTCTATATCACACTAAGTCAAATCTCAATGGGTGCCTCTAAAATTCCTACTGGGCCTGCCTGGCAGGACACCTACAGGTCTTTTGTTGGGATACCCTGATCCCTGCAGTGGACAGTCAAGGCAAAAGCATACTTTGTGTTTTACTACTACCAACACCACCCCGACCCCTTCCCCAGTTGCTGCAATATTAAGTGGATTTTGACAGGTCACTTCTTTTCCCTGGACAACATTAAAGCTGGGAGTAACACCAACAAGTGCTGAACAGACAGGACAGGAAAGGCTCCCCACAACAGTGGTCTGGAGGAAGTACATACTCAAGAGAAGGATAGCACATACCAGCTGCTACCCGCCAGGCCTCTTCCTACACTTGGACCCCCAAATATACCTCACTGCCATTCTCCAGCAACCAACATGTATTGGACCCTAGCCCTGTCTGTCGGTCTTTCACTCTCCTCTCCTGCCCACCCAACCCCCCACCTGTTCCCCTTCTTCGTTCCCCATATCCATCCCTGTAGTACTTCTCTTTTTATCATCCAGCCTGAGATTCCCTTATCTCTGCTTTCTTCCTTTCACAGGACCCCTACAACACAAAGCAAGACACAGGCCATGGAAAGTTCAGAGAGGAATTTAGAGTACACTGAGACATCTTCAGGCAACAGGAAAGAAGAAAGAAACCACATCCCCATCACCAGTGCCAAGGCCACCCCATCAAACCTGCCCCACACCTCTTCCTCCTTCCCCCAGCCTCCCCCATTTTGACTTGGTCTTGTTCCTTCTGGTAAAGTAGATCCGCCACCGCAGCCATAGGAGCCATGGGGCCAAGGCGGGTGTCTGTCAAGCAGGAGTCTCAGATTCTTCTGCAGGGAGTGTGTCCTGGAAACAGCGCTGACCCCGGCACACGTAGCCCAGTGGATCCCAGTGGACCTTCTCTCGGGTGTGTGCCCCCTGCACCCCCCCCATCATCCTTTCAGGGGGTCTCTTCTGTCTCCTTGGCTCCCACCAGAGAAACCTAGTTTCTCCTCACGGGTCAGACTCCACAAGCTCACCTACTCCTTCTATTCTACACCCCCGAGAAATGACACATCCCAAATTCTGGACTCAAACATCATCTCAGAGGCCCCTTGGGGTTACCTGAAATGCACCTGCATTCAAATGAATAACTTGTAACGCGGTTGACACCACTGATGCTCGTGCACCCCCCCGGTGGCCAGGGCCACGGGTCACCAGCCCCCTGGCTTCTCTGCCTGGCCTCCAGAGCTGGAGGGACCTCCCAGGGAGGCCGCCCGCGCACCCACCCCGAGCCACACTCCCCTCCTTAGCCGGCCCAGGCAAGGGCAACCCTTCCCCACCCGCTAGTGCCAAGATGGCACCCGCCTCACTGGCGGGAAGGAAAACGAGTTCCTCTTGATGGCAGTATTGCTCCACGAATGCCAGCTGCATATGCCGCAGGGCGCTCCCTCCGCCCTTTGCTGAGTGAAAAACACCATCCGGTGTCCAAGCGGACACCAGCGTGGACTCCAACATGGCGGCGCCTCTGCCATCTTGGCCGGCCTGGGGAAGCCAGATGCTCCCTCCTCCGGCCTCCTTCGCATCCAGCCAGGGCTCTGGGTCTGGGGCGCGCCAGGCAGGGACGCCAGGGCAGCCCCGCCTCCCAGGACCTGGGGGACAAGAAAGGAAAGGGGCCCCTCCCACGCACCCCAGCCAGCACCCGTGACCGGCCAGCCTCAGGGGCCACACCTCCTGGCCCGCCACGGGGGCTGGGGTGCTGGTTTATGGGCTAGAACTTGCCCCTGAGGGCCCTATTCCCTTCTTGACAGCACTCCTGCCCTCTCACGATAACCTATCCAAACTCCACATCCACTTGAGATCCCTGGGGAAGCCCACCCCGAGGTCCACTAGAAGTAACCCAGCAGACATTGTCCAACACCCTTGGATGGAGGGACACACCCCCAAGACACCTCCCTCATGAACTCAGACACCAGTTTTCAAGAATCTGTTCAGCATGGTGAGGTGTCACGGTGAGGGATCCCGGGGAATGGTCTGGTAGCAGACTGGGAGTTGGTGGTCCAGCCACGGCATCTGGGATGTTAGACTCGGGTCTCTGAGACTGTCTGTAAAGACACGCCCCCTTCCTATGCCAGAAACGGTAAGGGGCGAATTGCCCCGTCCCCCAGGCCCAGAGTCTTGGATCCCTGGGATCCCTCGATCTCCCCGGGAGGGGTGCACCCCGATCCCTCAAACGAGGAGCTTCCACAGGACTCCTGAGCCTGGGCTTTTCATGTTGCATCCACCGCCATAATGGCTGACTCCCCTGGCGCTCGTGCACCCCCCGGCGGCCAGGGCCACGGGTCACCGGCCCCCTGGCTTCTCTGCCTGGCCTCCAGAGCTGGAGGGACCTCCCAGGGATGCCGCCCGCGCACCCACCCCGAGCCACACTCCCCTCCTTAGCCGGCCCAGGCAAGGGCAACCCTTCCCCACCCGCCAGTGCCAAGATGGCACCCGCCTCACTGGCGGGAAGGAAAACGAGTTCCTCTTGATGGCAGTATTGCTCCACGAATGCCAGCTGCACTTGCCGCAGGGCCGCTCCCTCCGCCCTTCGCTGAGTGAAAAACGCCAGCCGGTGTCCAAGCGGACACCAGCGTGGACTCCAACATGGCGGCGCCTCTGCCATCTTGGCCGGCCTGGGGAAGCCAGATGCTCCCTCCTCCGGCCTCCTTCGCATCCAGCCAGGGCTCTGGGTCTGGGGCGCGCCAGGCAGGGACGCCAGGGCAGCCCCGCCTCCCAGGACCTGGGGGACAAGAAGGGAAAGGGGCCCCTCCCACGCACCCCAGCCAGCACCCGTGACCGGCCAGCCTCAGGGGCCACACCTCCTGGCCCGCCACGGGCATGGCGCGGGCCGGGTTGCTTCAGGGAGTCCTCGGGGAAAGGCTGGGCTGACGGCGCCCCTTTGCGGCCAAGGCCAACGCCTGTCCTGGGGAAGCGGAAGCGTGCTGGCCAGGACACTCACAGGGCACAGTGGGGGGGTGGGCGGGGCGCGGGGGTGCTACCACCCTGGGATCAAGGACGGGCGCAGAAACCACGGGACTCAAGCCTGTGCTGAGACGGTGGTGCCCCCAGGACATCTGGTGGCCCAGGAACCCCCCAGGCCCCCAAACCTACCAAGGGCAGGTCCCTTGCCAGGATACCCGGGTGCCACCACAGACCCCCTCCCCACGCGTAGGCAAACACACACACACACACGCACACGGACACACACGCACACACACACAGGAGAAATGCTCCCAGCCACCGGGCCTGCTCTCGGTGGGTTCCTCCCCAACTCCCACCAGGCCTGCCGGGCTGGACTGCTAAAGGCCTCCGGTTTGGAGGCCGTGCCCCCGGGGGGTGGACAGGGGAGGCAGAATCCGATACTGGGTCTTCTTTGCTACACTACCACCACCACCACCACCTGTCCAGCTGCTGCTCCCACATCAAGTGGGCTCTGGCAGCCCACTTCTGCCGGGAGAATCCCAACACACCCTCGCCCCGTGCCCCACTCCTCCTGAGGAGACAGCACCGGACCATACAGAGTGCCCACAGGGCAGCCCAGAGGAAGTGTGGTGTCACGAGTAGAAGCACATTACACACAGGCTGCCGCCTGCCCGGGCTCGGCCTGCCCTCACACCCTCCACTAGGCCTCCTTGCCTTCAGCCCCTAACCAACATGTTCCTCTCCCAGGTCCAACCCTCCCGGTTTTGCCTACGGGCCTAGTCTACCTGTGTGTCCGTCTGTGTGTGTGTGAGTTTCTCTCTCTCTCTCTCTCTCTCTCTCTTTCTCTCTCTCGCTCTCTCGCTTCTTCTCACTCTCCATCCCACCCTGTCTCTCTCCCTTTCTCCCACCGCTTCTCCCTCCATCTCTATCTCTGGGGTAGTTCCTCTGCTTTTGCCCTGCCTGAGACTCTGGTGTCTCTCTGGCTTTCTTCCTTTCCGGGGACCAGAGCAGGACCCCCTCACCCCCAAGTAGGACACAGGTCGTGGAAGGGTCAGAGGGGCCTTTAGAATGGACTGGGGGAAGCCTGGAGGCCATCCCCCGCCCTGGCCCCATACCCAGAGCCCAGGTCCCCATCACCACTGCCAATGCCTCCCCAGCACCCCTGCCCGCACCTCTGCCTCCTTCCCCCAGCCCCCCTCAATCACATTTTCACTAGGTCTTGTTCCTCCTGGGTAGGTCCACCGAGCCACTGCAGCCTCGGGGGCCGTGGGGCCCAGGCGGATGTCCGCCAAGCGGGAGTCTCAGTTTCCTCTGCGGGCCGTGTGCCCCGGGAACAGCACCGACCCGGGGGGGCACACGCGCCCAGTGGATCCCAGTGGACCGTCCTCTCCGGGTGCGAGTGCCCATCATCCCTTCCGCAGGGCATCTTCTGTCTCCTTGGCTCCCACCACAGAACCCCGGTTCCCCTCACAGCTCAGACTCCACAAGCTCACCTCCTCCTTCTACTCTGCAGCCCTGAGAAGTGACCTACCCCAACCCGGGGCTTCGAGAGCCTCTTCTGAGAGGCCGCTTGGCGCTCCAGAGTCCAGGCGACCTCGGAGGGCCCTCGGAAGGTGGAGGGGCCACCCACAGGGTCGGCACGCAACTCTTCTCCCTCCAAGGAATCACTCCCTACCACCCACACCCACCCAACGATCTCAGAGGCCACCAGGAAACCCACCCGGGCGGCCCGGACCTGGGAACCTCCAGGTCGGATGACGCCCGGTGGGAAAAGGGCCAGGCGGGCACGCTCGGGCACGAGCGCGCGCAGGCACGACCACGCGCACCCCGGGGCGCTGTCCGCAATGGCCAGGCCTGTGGATGTGGCACCGCAGGACTCTGGGCCTAGGGCGGCCACCTGAGCTGCCGAAGGGGAGAGCGCAGGTGGAAGGTGCCAGTGCTCAGCGCCCATCGCCGACGGCCGCCAGGAAGCCCGGGGCGACTCCTGCCGTGTGCCACCCTCGGGGTCCTCTCCCCACACCCCACTCCCCCCTCCCCTACCCTCTGGACCTTCCTGTCGGCCTCGCCACGACAGCAGGCGGAGGGGAAGAGGAGGAACGCCTCCCCGCATCACTGATGCCCAGCTCTCTGCCCTCCCCTTTGGCGCTCCTGCCCTCTCCGCTAACCCCCCCATCCAATCTCCACATCCAAGGCAGACTCCCCCCCCTTCCCAGCACCCCGTGACCCGTGCCCCGTGCCCAGTTCCCCGGGGGAGGGGGGCACAAGGGCCAAGGCCCTCACGCCTGCTCACTTGGCCCACCCCGCACCCAACCCACACATACCCCTCCTGGACCAGGAACCCAGCAGACGTTGTCCACCCCCCTGGGATGGAGGGACACAGCTCCGGGCCACCCTCCTGATCCACTCAGTCAGCATCCCCCCAAGGGATCTGGGGGACGGGAGGGGGCAGTCGAGGCGGGGCGAGGGGCCTCGTGGCCAGGGGTCCCGGGAGGGACGCCCATGGCGGGGCCGAGGGGTGCCGGTTGGTGGGCCTGCGGTGGTGCGGGGGCGTGGCGGGCTGGGCTGAGCCAGGCTGTGCTGAGGACCCTGCCTAGGCCCCGACCCGCCTGGCGGGTCCCTGAGACCGCCGAAAGGACACTCCCCCTTCCTAAGCCAGAAAAGGGGTAAGGGGCGAACTGCCCCGATCCCGAGGCACGGAGCCCGGGGAGCCCGGGGAGCCCGGGGAGCCCTCGGAAATCTCGGTCCCCTCGGGAGGCCCGCACCCCGAGCCCTGAAAAGGGCAGACGCCACTGGACTCCTGAGCAGGGGCTTCCCGCGTCGCACCCGCCAGCCCCAATGGCCGCCCGACTCCCCTGGCGATCGTGCACCCCCCGGCGGCCAGGGCCACGGGTCACCGGCCCCCTGGCTTCTCTGCCTGGCCTCCAGAGCTGGAGGGACCTCCCAGGGATGCCGCCCGCGCACCCACCCCGAGCCACACTCCCCTCCTTAGCCGGCCCAGGCAAGGGCAACCCTTCCCCACCCGCCAGTGCCAAGATGGCACCCGCCTCACTGGCGGGAAGGAAAACGAGTTCCTCTTGATGGCAGTATTGCTCCACGAATGCCAGCTGCACTTGCCGCAGGGCCGCTCCCTCCGCCCTTCGCTGAGTGAAAAACGCCAGCCGGTGTCCAAGCGGACACCAGCGTGGACTCCAACATGGCGGCGCCTCTGCCATCTTGTCTGTCTGGTGAAACTAGATTCCCCCTTCTCCTTCTTGCCCTTCATCCAGGTCTCTGGCCTGCAAGACAAGGACCCTGTTAGTTGCTTTCTTTACCTATCCCTGGGAAAGAAAGGAATGGTTCCCCTTGGAGGTACCTCCGGTAGTGCTTGTAATAGTTGTTCCTCCCTGGCTCCACCTTGTGGCTCTTGTTTCTTGGAGGCGCCTTCTTTTGGTGTCACACATTCATGCATTAGCCAGAGTTGGCCCACCCAAATACATAGTGACTTGAATCTTCCATTATTCAGTATGCTCTTATTTGTTTTAGCATCTTAGTCATCCCACAGTCCCATTCAGTGTGTAAACAGTGTTCTCGACTGCTTTTTTTTTTTTTTTGTCTATTTGCTCTCCCTTATTTTTACAGTTGAATGGGGAAGAGTTATGTTCTCCACCAAGGGCACTCTTCTTTTTCATACTTTACCGTTAATCAATCATTCTACAACCTATATCATAATTTATGTAGTGTAAAGCACATATTTCCATGTGATTTTATGGATTTTTTTCCCCCTCTGAAAGGGAAGCCAGCCAAGACAATTGAGGAACAGTGAACATAATAGTTTGACTTAAAAATCAAGACAGGGCTGGGGACACAGCTCAGTTGGTAGAGTGCTTGCCTTGCAAGCACAAGGCCCTGGGTTCAATCCCCAGCACCACCAAAAAAAAAAAGTCATGACAATCTGAGGTAGCAATACATTAGAGTACACCTATTCCTTTCAGTGTTTGTTACCATACAGATTTATATTCCCCATGGAGACTTTGAGAAGAAAGTACACCATGTCACTTACTATCCCAACAGAGTAAACCCTATTTCTTGAACTAGGTTTTCTTTTGGATTTCCATTGGTACTTTTTTCATATGCCAAGAACACAGGGAAAACCTTGAAAACAAGGGTGACTGGCATTTCTAGGGCAACACTGCCAACAAGTAGACACTTTTAGCATGTAGCTTCCAACTCCTCTGCATGTATTCAGTGAGGAAAGTCTCTAATATGAGGAAGATAGGTTGGGGGCACTCAGGATATTCTGGGACAGGTCCTTGCTTCTACACCACTCACCTCAGAGTCAGTATGGAAGTTGCTGAGCTAGGCCTTCTCCCCAAGGACCCCAGGGTGGCCAGGCCTGTCAGGCTCAGGAAGTAATGAGGGCGCCTTGGTGGTTGCCATGTTTAACAATCATGAGACAAAACCACCTCAGGGCATTTGACTCCTTGATCCCTGGGCTTAGAGCAGGAGCAATGTTAGTCAGTGAGTGCCCTGCCCTGGGGTTCTCAGAGCAACAAGAAACCTGGAGTTCAACATCCCAGTAGAAGACCCAGGTCCAGACAAGTAAAGGGAAAGCTGGGGTGACCACCCTGTCAGGAGTAGTTTCTTGTGAAGAGGAGAAAGACTTTCCTGATTATCGAGTACTAGTTTGAAACAAAGAATAAGGCAGGTGCATTATAGTTTAAGTTTTAGCTTGTTCTTATTCCCTTCAAAGAAAGTCTGGGTCACAGATGCCAAGGGGATGCCACAGGATCAGAAGAAAGGGCTCCCTACCACGTCACCCTAAGAATGCAACTAAACATATCCAACCACAGTTTTATCTTTTCCCCTGACAATTGGATGAGATCATAGTAGCAACTTTAAAAAAAGCTGAATCTCCAAGAATGATCCCAAGTAGCTATTTGGGTCTAATGTTCAGAACGGAGCCTGGTAAGCCATTTATTGATTGCAGGGTCACATAGTACTTTGTATTTCTAGAAGGACCACAACTAAGCTTTGTGACCTTTCTGGCCCTGTTCCCATTCTAACTGCAAAGATAAACAGTCTCTGGACCTGACCAATGAACTACATCTGCATTTCTAGTAATATGTAAATGTTAATCAGGAATGGGTTTGGTTACTTACCTATTTACATAAAACAGACTAATCAGGATTGAGCACAATTGCATCCTTCATTTGCATAAGCCAACTAGAGCAGGTACCTGGCCCTTATATAGATGGAACTTAATCTATATAAGCTAGCCACTTTGCTTTTTTATCTAAGGCTGTCTCTCTCCAATTTACAAACTTTTCTGTTTTTAAAAATAAAATGTATCTTTTTATTTTTTATCTTAAGCTTTTTTCCTAGTGAGTTTTCATTGATAGTAGGTTCAATAACTTGACTCTTGGTACAAAGTTAGAACCAAGCTCAACCACTGCCCACCAAGGAACTTTCTGATTTGGGTATTCTCAGGAGTCACGGAAAGGCCTGCTTGACTATGAGGTTTCAGGAGGCCAGAAACAAAGGGCAGAGGCCCACAGATATCAAGAATGGGGTAAAAGCAGACTATTTCAAAGCCATGCAGACTAAGCACATAGCTCCTCTCCCATTGCTGTCTCCTGGTTTTCAAATACTATTGGTCCCACACTTAGACCAGTCAGGAGAGGAGCCAGAGGGCACACTAGAGTCATCTGTCCTTGCATCTGACCCAGGTTCAATCAATTATCTTCCATCAGAAGGCTTATAGTAGAAAACATGTAAGATGTACTGTGCTTCTGAGAACTCTTGTGTTTCATCTTAAAATGGAATGGTACATTGAAACATTATGCTTCTCTAGTTTCCCTGGTACATCAAGAGATAGACTAAGGGCCATGGAAGAGATTGGCCTTAAACTGTGCATGTGAGTGGATATCCCCTTCTTCAGCAAAGCATCCTCTTAATAGTCTAACAAGAGTAAGCTCCCCATCCTGACTGACCTGGTGGAGGGCCACAGTGCAGAGAGCTGTGCCAAACACAGATCACAATATGATAGGGGGAACAGTCATAGGAGGAAGGGAGCTACAGTCAATGCCAGGAAGGCAAAGGCCAAAAAGACCTGGCTCTCTAGGATGCCTGTTCTTTGTTTCTGAGGCATGTGGGGCCCAGTCATCTCTTTCCCAGGGTCAGGTGGGAAGTTCAAATGTTCTGTCAGTAATACATGGCCCCACTGGACCCAGGCACAAACCCTTTCCTCTCCCCACTACACTGTAGAACACTGGTCTTAAGTTCCAGGAACTGATTCCAATCCCCTTAGGTGGACACACATTCCCTGAATAATCATCCATGTGTCTCCTACTTTAGGTCTCACCATAGAGACCTCACTCAGGAGCTTTTCTATTAATCATGGCTGAAAATTCTGGAAGACAATACTATTGCCCCTATGCCAGAAATCTACCTACCTTGGCAGTCTCTCCTTACTAAGGAATGCTGACATACCACAATGATTACAGTTTTCATAGGATAAAATAGACAGTTTTTAAAAGTAGAAGGAAGAGATCAAAGATAACTCACCCACAATACCAACACTCAGAGATGATCCAGGATCACAGTGGCCTCCTTCCTCTCTGTGTGCTATTTCACCCTGCAACAAGACACCAGAATGTCCTTCACTTCACCTGGGACCACTAAAGTGATTGGTGGTCAAAAGGTGGTATTGTACATATCACCCAGCCAACCTAGAGAGTGCTTTCAGGCTACCATGTTGGTTTTTGGGTCAATTGTGATTTCTGAGGAAAGCATAGCAAGAAATCTACTCAACTTTGGGAATTTGTACGGATGCAAGTTGGGTTTTATTTTTTTGAAAGATGCAGCACAAATGAAATGGTACTTTGTAAAGTCAGATTATACACTGCCCTAAGATCTCATTTCTATTGGGAACCAAAGCCATTCCCTTGGGTATATCCTTAGAGAGTTTCCCTCCTCATCCCTGTATTTGTAATGATCATAGTTGAATAGCTATCAGAATATCATCACAAGCCTGTTTCCTCCACCACTCTAAAATGGAGAACCAGCCCTTGGACTGACCAGCAACTCATCTAGTTCACAGATGGATGAAGGAAACCAGGTATCTCCACTCTGGCTGTACAGAGATCTGCTGTGCTGACTTTCTATGCAAGGGTAAACATGTAAGGATTGAATGTGTCTCATTCTATCAGGCTACTCATTTCTAGTTGCACAAGGACATTATACCCATTGCACACACACTTAGTTCCTGTTGGAACTAGGACTTTGTACACAACCACATAACTAGCTCTATTTCTAAAAAAAAAGAGGAGAGAAGGCTGTGTGTGATAGATACCTATAATTACGGCAACTCAAGAGGTTGAGGCAGGAGGACCACAAGTTCTAAACCAGTCTCAGCAAGCTAGAGAGACCCTGCCTGAAAAAAAAAGAGAAAAGAGATGGAGAGGGAGAGGGAGAGGGAGAGGGAGATGGAGAGGGAGAGGAAAGGAGGGGGGAGGGGAGAAAGAGAGAGAAAGAGAAAGAGAGAGAGAGAGAGGAGAGAGAGAGAGAGGAGAGAGAGAGAGAGAGAGAGAGAAGAAAAAGAGAAACTTACTGTCCAGAGAACCAGAGAATTAGGACACCATAAATACACAATGTTCCCAACCCCAGGAAAAGACATGGGCACCCTGAGCAGTTGTTGGAGGGGAAATGGAAAGGATCAGTAGGATGCTTACCCTGAACAGATATTTAAAACCAGGAGACAAATATTTTATGAAAACAGTGAAATATAACATTCTATTATTTGTGAGCTTTGTGAGATCAAAGAGAAGGGCAAAAGTAGACATACCTCTATATTTGCTTAAGGAAAATTACATCTGGTTCTCCCAGTATGCAAGACAGCTGGAAGGGAAAGGGATAACATGAGAGCAGTCACACTACAATGTTATGGGCTATTGTAGGGGTGCCAGGCTAGCTCAGGTGCAGGTAAGGGCCACGGAGTCAAGACCCCAGACTCCAGGAGTTGGGTGAAAGCAGGCTTGTGGCGAGCAACCTGCAAACTCGTTTATTGCGGGAACAGGTATACATTTTATAAGTTTCTTGCCCAATCACAATGTGCCATGGGGGATCAGATCACCAGGCTCCTATACAGGTTCCCTTGGTAACACTAGGTCAATTTGGGGCAGTTGTTTACTTTCCTAGGTGGGAGAAGCAGAACGCTCCTCCCTGCAAGTTTACACACTTGAGATATTAACTGCTGCCAGCCAAGAACTAGGATTTCTCCCATCAGGCTATCACTTTCATTGGGAGAAATATCTATCTACTGTGGTGTCCTCTACAGTGATTGTAGGAGAACGAAGAATATGCACATATATACATACACATATACATAAGAAGGTAAGTGCGTGTGTTTACATGTGTGTATGCATTTACTTAGGAAGGACCGAATACTTGGGTACTTAATTAGAGAATACAATAGATTTCACATACAGCTTCCTAGAATGAGTTGTAAAGACAAAAGTGCTCACCAAGTTATGGGCCTATGTGGAGCCACTGGACCTTCTTTCTGACCCATGCACCCCCAACAAGGGGCAATCAATGGAAAGGGACCCCTTGAGACATGAGCTACTGTATCATCCTCCCTATCTTCCCATCTAATGTGGCCTCTGTCAATTCCTGCTGCTCCCATAATGGCCTACTCCCTCCCAGGCCTGCTCCTGCACCCTTAATCTGGATGAAGCCACATGGTGGACTGAGATCTCTGCTCTGTTCAACTCTTAGAAAACAGAAGAGAACATACACCTGTAATCCCAGTTACTCAGGAGGTTGAGGCAAAAGGATCACGAGTTCAAAACCAATCTGGGCAATTTAATGAGAATCTGGCTCAAAATAAAGTAAGGGTTGGGGGATAGCTCAGTAGTACAGTACTTGTAAGCATGCATGAGGCTGTGGGTTCAATTCTCAGTCCCACCAAAACCAAAACCAAAACAACACCCCCAAACAAAACAAACACAAAACAGAAGAGAGGCTTTGAGGGAAGAATGAAGGGAAAATTCAGGTTTTTCATCCTATCTCAAGCAACCACTGGACCCAAGATGACCCCACTGAACTCCTGAAATAACTATAATTATACCTAGCAAAATGGGTACAATTGTACCCAGCAAAATGGCTCTTAACATATTTGGATTTAAAACCCCAAGAAGATGATGTAGTAATGTATACATAGATGCACTTATTCCTTCATATATTTCCTCATAGACATTTATGCTTCCCCCAAAGCGTCTGAGAGGAAAGGACACTACCTCTTCTGGTACCCTAACACCTTAACGGGCAATTCTAGGGCTTGATGGCTTTTGGGTTGGCCTTTACCTTTTTTCATCTGCAAAGGGTGGAGGGAGAAGAGCAGAAGGCTAGGGTGGCTGGCATTTCTTGAGCAATAGTGCCATCAAGTGGAAACTTTATGAGCACAGTGTCCAGAACTTTGTTTCTGGAAGAAAGGTTTTCTGATATGAAGAAGAGAGAGAAAGAAGGGTGGGTTTGAGGCATGCAAGGAATTCTAGGATTGGCCTCAACCAACTCACTGAGTAACTCCAGAGTCAGCATGAAAGCCCTGAAGCCAGAATGACCCATGGAGGAGTTCTCAGCAGCTGGACTTGCTAGCCTTGGGAGGAGGTGGGGGACAGGCCTAGATGGCTGCCATGTTTGGTAATGAGGAGACAAGGCTACTACAGGGCATTTGGCTCCTTGATCCTTGTCCTTTGTACAGAATAAAAGTCAGTCAACAGTGCTGTGCTCTAGAGTCTCAGAGCCTTGGGAAACCTGGGACTCAATTGTGTATCTAATGGAACCAGGCCCAGCCAAGTAAAGGGGAATCAAGAATGACCACCGTGTCAGGGGTAGTCTCTTATAGAAAACATGGAGAATACTGATATGATTATTGAGTACTAGACTGAAAACAACAAGAGTAGAGCAGGTGTATTACTGTTCAAGTTTCCTCCGCTTTAATCTAATTCAGGTCAAAGACAATCTGGATCACACATCTTTTCAAATAGGGCAGGAGGTGGCAAGAATACCCACTAGGGACACATAAATCCAGGTCTGTTTTGTGCATGTGGTTATGGCTTCTGAGTGTGTGACCCAGTTTTTCTCCTTAGGGAAGACACCTGGTTCATGTACTCAGGGTGAGGGGAAGGGGGAGAGTTTATGATCTTCGAGCATGGCCATCTCACAGTGCAGCCCTAGACCAATGAATGGCACACAGAGACCACCACACTCACAACCTTGGGTTATACACTGCCCTGGGGCTTGGCAAATAAGGTTAGTTTGGCCCAGAAGGCTCTACACACATTAAGGTCACTTGACAACAACATTCTGAAAGGACAAGAGTATGAAATGAAGAGGGGGAGGAGAGCACTTTTTAGCCTGAGAGAATAAAAGAAAAATAGTAGAGGGCTGGGCCTTTAGACTTGCCTTGGGCAAGCACTGACCAGGGAACACATCCCCAGTTAGGCAGGAGCTGTCAAAGCACATGACTACACCAGAGGTTCTCCAGAAATGGAAATCAGGAATCCATAAGGAAGGGCTGTGTGCTCAGGAGTATGAATCTCATTCTACCCTTGGCAGACATGCCAGAATTAAGGTAGATCTTGGGGAGAGGTGTTAGGGAGATGGGGAGGAAAAGGGCTAAAAGAATAGGGATGAACAGGGGGTGGTTAGGAGGTAGTATCAAGACAATGACAGTGAGCTTTAGGCAGGCTCTCCTGCCCGCTTCTTGATTCCCAGCATGGAGTTCCAGACCTAGAGAGCCAGGAGTGAATAGGGTTCTAGGGTCATTACTGCTCATTGCCCTTAGGCTCCTGGATTTCCTGGGGAAGGGGACCAAGAAAGAAGTGTGTAGTTGCTGACTCCTATTATGAATTGGGACCTGGAACATTGAAGACAGGCCTCTATCAGAGTCCTGGAATCCCTCAGAGAAGAAAACACTGCATCCCAAGGGGCAGCAGGCAAAAACGTCCACAGTGGTGGGGTAAGGCTCTTTGTCAAAGGCTTCTGATAGTTCAGTTACTGAAAGCTTAGTTCTTGTTCCTGATCCCAATCCAATGATGAAGACATGGTTTTGAGAAAAAGGAAAATGAAGTTTTATTGCTTTGCTAGCCAAGGAGAAACCCAGGGGACTTCTGTCCAGAGGCTGTGATTTTGCCCACTGTGGGGAATGTGGAGTTTTTAAAGAAGTGATTCAAAGGCTACATTCCATGTGTTCTCTGTTGGGGGCTATAATTCACTTGTCAATTTGGGAGCTAGTCATTTCTGAGATCTTCTGGTTCCATCCCCAAAGTCTTAATTACTTCTGTCCTATGGTGGGTATGTGCTCAAGAACAGATAACTCTGCCTAGGATGGGAAAGAAAGGTAAATTCTTTTCCCCCTAAGATTAGGGAGGGGGAGAGAGGAAGAGAAAGAAGCATGTCCTTTTAACAATGAGTTAGAGTGGCAGAGCAGCAAGGGCTACATTTAAAGCATAAAGAGGACCTCTGTTATAGTTTTGCCCAGACATGACTACCATCAGGCTGAGAAGCCTGGGCTTCCTGTACCAGATCCCTAGGCATTGGATGTCTGCCTCCTCCTGCTGCCAGACTCTGATGCTTTAACAGCCCAGAATGTCCTTAAGCTATACTTTGCTCATGTTTCTCAAGTTCTGGACCCATGATGGAGTCCTTTACTTTGTCCTGTCTACAACACTGATTTTACTCCAATCTTACTGCTCCCCAGGAAGCTGAGACCAAGAAGGAGGTCCTCGGATTGAAAAGACAATCCTCTTGATGGCAGTACTTCTTCGGCCCTTGCCCCTCCATATCTTCCTACTCCAATGATTTCTACTGCAAAATGTTGCAATCTGTGCCTATTCTGGTTGAAACCTGAAATCTACTGGCTCCCAGATTTCCCCTTTGACCTTCCATCCTGAACAGCCTTGTGAGAAACAAAGTCCAATGGCCCATTTTCAGAATATAGTATTCAGCCTTAGCTGGATTTAATTGTAGCCATTTTAATTATGGCCCTTCCCTTTGTCCTACCTGATTTTAAAATTAGCCATTCACATAGACTGTACCCCTGAGTCCTCCAATCAGGGCTAAGGGCAGTGCTGTATACTTATATGTGGACTTATCTTATATACTTATACTTATACTTATATGTGGACTATCTGCCCAAGTGTCATTGCTAGTCAGGTTCTCTGGCATACCCTTCTGTCCCAAGTAAAAGTTTGCCTTGTCCACCCACTTTCAAGCACAGTGTTTTATTTCCTGTGGCACCTTATATTTCTAATAGCTTCTTCCCTGTAGGGTAGTTTTAGTTTTCCTCCTCACAATCAGGAGAAACGGCTCCTATTAAGTCACCCTAAGCATACTACTTAAACATGTCCTCCATAGATCTTGAACAATGGAGGTTGTGCGAGACTGTAGGAAGTATCCTGAATCTAGGCAGAGCTAGAGCCAAATCAACTCAACTGCGCAATGGAGATTCTTCTGATTTTTTTTTTTTAAGGGCAGCTTGACCATGAAGGGTCAGGTAGTTAGACATAAACGGTAGTGGTTCAGAGGCACCAGAATGGGTGTAAAGAGTAAGTAAAAACTTCCCTCTCAAGAAAACAGAACGTGAGCCCTCGTTCATCTGCTATGGCAGTCTCCTTGTCTTTAGACTAGGGTTCCACACTTAGAACAATCATGAAACGAGCTAGGTGTTACCCCAAAAGCATCCTTCCTCTTCCTACCTGGCCCAGGGTTAACTACTTAACAACTCCCATGAGAAGGCTTACAGGGAGAAACAGAGATGCATGAATGATTTTCAGGCAATACTTCCTTTAGGTTATATGATATATCAAGAGAGAAAATATGGAGAAATTCATGTCAGGCTGTGTGAGTAAGCATGTGTCCCTGGCCCTTCACCCTGATCACACTTTTAATATTCCAGTAACAGACAGCTTCATATCAATGGTCTGGTCTCAATCTACCAATCTACTCATCTCTAATGGACACAGATACCACACCATGTACCCCTGTGTCTGTCTGTCTCTCACACATACATACTTTCTATCATTCTCTCACCCTGTAGAGAATAGAACTTTATACACAGCCACATGACCAGTTCTATCAAAAAATAAAGGAAATATGAAAAAAGAAATATCCAACAGGTTAAGACACCATCCATAAATGATTCTCCTTCCCACCTGAATTGACAAATACACCTCGAACAGTTGTTAGAGGGGAAATGAGAAGGCAATCAGAGAGCATTCACTCTTCGTAGACATACAAAGTCTAGGCATGTGTGTTTTGCCAAAGCAGACCAATATTAAGAGTTGATTATGTGTCAGCTTCTTGGGGTCAGAGACAGCCACAAGTAAACACACTCAGATGTTTGTTTTCTTTAGCTGTACATACCAGAAACATAACACAAGGGAAAACTGATTCTCATTGTAGGGAAGGTCAGCAGGAGGAACCAAAGGCAGAGGGACAACATGGGAGTGGTCACTTTGCAATGTCAATGGTTATCTCTTTCACTGGGAGGAATGTCTACTCATAGTGGCATCTCCAAGGTGGTTATAGGAGAAAAGAAAAAGGAAATACTACATACATAAGAAGGTAAGTAAATGTGTGTATATATATGTGTGCATGTATTCAACTGTGAGAGAATGAATGAGTGCTTGAGTGGAGAACACAACCACTGTTCTAAATCGAGCTGCAAAAGCAAAGGCCCTTGCCAAGGTTACCTGCTTGCTTGAGGCCATTGGGCCTTCCTCTTTACCCAAGGACTCCCAATATGGGGCAATCATTGGATGGTGAACCCCTGAGATACCTTAGAGGTGAGCCAGGACATCAGTCTCTCTGTCTTCTCACCTGATATGTCCCCAATTAGGTCTTGCTGCTCCTTACTCCTTTTAAGTGCTGCTGCTCTTCACTCCTTAAACAGGATGAGGCAACTGATTAGGGATTGGTTAGATGAGGACAGAAGAAAAACAACAGCAAAATGATAAAAGGGAAAATCCAGGGACTTCAAACATTAAGTCTACTTCCCCCATGAAAGCACTAGGGCTTTATACAGACACCTGATCCATATAATATCCACAGATGAGCCCAGAAACCTAGGATGCTGTGAACAAGATATTTAGACTGACAACTCATAAGGAGATGATGTAGCAATGGTTATCCAGGTACATCTATTCCTTCTGGTGTTTTCCCTTAGATATCAACATTCCCTATGGAAAGCCTGAAAGGGACACCACTTTGCCGGGCAACTCATCTTAGTATTCCCAAATTTAGTGCCTGGATGGCTTTTTGCTTTGCCTTCAAAATTATTTTTGTCCACAAAGGATGGAGGAGAGACCTCAGGGCAAGGGGGGATGGCATTTCTGGATTAATGGTGCCATGAAATGGAAGGGTTTTGAGCATGGCCTCTAGTCCCTCTGTGTATTATTAGGTGGGGAAGCCTCTGAGGAGGAATGGTAGGTTTCTAGCACTCAGAATTTGGGGACTGGCCTTAACCACTCCACCAAGCTGCTCCACAGTCACTGTTGAAGCCAGGGGGCTGGATTGCTCACTGAGGAATCCTGTGTGTTCAGGCCTACCAGGCTCAGGAGGAGGCAGGTGAGAGTGTGGAGACTGGAGGAGTTTGGGGAGTGTGACAGTGTTGACAGAATGGTGGCTGCCATGTTTGGCAAAGGCAATTGAACTACTGAAGGGCAGTTGGCTTCTTGATCCTTGTCTTGGTACAGAAGCAAGGTTGACCGGTGGGGCCCCTGCACATGGGGTCTAGGACTACTGGCAACCTAGAACCCAATGTCACATCTGGAGGACCGAGGCCCAGCCAAATAAAGGGGCAACTTCTTATAGAAGCTGTCAGGGGCAGCTTCTTATAGAAAAGATAGATAATTACTAGATACCAGATCAAGGCAAGGAAAAGTAAGGCAGGAACATTACATCAACTTTTGTCAGCTTTACTCACATCATAGACTGGGTCATAGACCGCAAGGAATGATACTCTGCACATCTTCTCACACAGGATAAAGGGGACTGAGGATACCCATTTAGGATTGGTAAGTCCAAAGAAACACCATTCTCTGGAGTCAGAGACTCAGGTCTATTCTGGACATACATTTGTGATTTGAAACAGTCCAATAATGCCCTATTTCTCAATCTCGCAATGTTGGATGTGGTTCTTCTTGTTGGGAAGTGTTTTAGTCAGTCTTTTTGATTCTGTGACTAAAAGACCTGACAAGAACAATTTTAGAAAAAAAAGTTTTATTTGGGGGCTCCTGGTTTAAGAGATATTAGTCCATACAGAGTCGGCTTCATTCCTCGGGGCTCAAGGTGAGGCAGAAAAACAACATGGCGGAATAGTGTGGTGTAGGGAAGTACATGATGATCAGAAAGCAGAGAGAGAGAGGGAGAGAGAGAGAGAGACTCAACTCACCTGATACAAAATACATACTCCCCTTTTAGTCACATTCTACCTGGCTTCAGTTACCACTCAGTTAAGCCGTATCAGGGGATAAATTCACTGATTGGATTAATGCTCTCATAAACCAATCATTTCAACTCTAAGCCTTCTTACATTGTCTCACACAGGAGCTTGTTGGGGACACCTAATATTTAAACCATAACAGGAAGATACTAGGATTCACACATGGCAGGTCCAAAGTGCTGTTGTGGTCCTGCTGTGGAAATGACAAGACAGCACTCGGAAAGTAGGAGAAACCAAACTTTATTTTACACCAGAGGGCCCAGAGATTAGCATTCCAAACTTCTGAGCCCTGATCCAGTTTATCACAATATTTATAGGTTATCTGACATCATCTTAGACCCATCCTATCATTGGGACTTTTTTCTCTTTTTTAAAAAAAAAATTCCTAATCTATGTGGCTGAAGGCCTGCACAGGTCTCTAACATGAAGCATGCTCACAGAACAGATAAGAAGAAACAGCTCTTTTCACAGACATCCATTACATTTCAGGAGACAGTAGTCAGACTCTTAGGCAGGTTATTGACAATGCAAGAGGTAGGGACCTGTGGTTAACTAGGCTTCCTGGAAAAAGACTGAGAGAGGGGAGGGGAACTGACCCCTTCCCCAGGCACTGGACTCTTACTATAAGGTTTTTGTAATTTCATTTCACAACCAGGTCTGGTTTTGCCATCACAGTTCAGCTACCCCCCAGCCATAACTAAGGCCAAAGGAGCAAACTGACACGACTACACTCATGGCCTTAGTTTGGGGACATATGAGAACCCATGGATCCAGACCCTGCTGTCTGGGTCTTGGCAAAGAAGGTTGCTCAGATCCAAAATGCTCTGCCCACTTAAGACAATTTGGTAGCACTTTGGAACCTTCAGAAATGTGAAATTAAGGGGGACAAGGAATAGTTTTGTGCTTACATGTGGGAGACAGACAGACACAGACACACAGACATACAAACAATAAAAAAGAGGAAAGGAGTAGAGGGCTAGACCATGAGACTTTCTACTTGAGACCTAGACAAACACTAACCAGGGCACATAGCTTCAAGCAGGAGGGAGATGGGAAAAGGTAGCACATAGCCCAGAGCCTCGCCAAAAGTGGGGCATAGGGAGAGTCAGCATTGGCAAAGGAAGGCTATGTGCCTAGAAGTACGCATCTTATTTCTGGCCTTGGCAAGCCAGCATGATATGTGGGGCATCTGAAGGATATCAGGAGGAAGAATGTTATTCTGGCTATGAACACATAAATGGCTACTAAAGGCTGTGAAGTCAGTGGGAACTTCCAAACCCAACAGTAGTGAGTGTTATGCAGGATACCAGGATGTCCTCTTGATTAACATTTCCAGGGACATTCATGGGCTTAAAAACTTGAGAGGAACAAGTAAATATAAAGTAAGCCACTCTTCCTTATGACCCTGAGGATCCTAGGGTACAAGTGAAAAGAAGCCAAGAAAGGAGAAGTCTAAAATTAAAGAAGATGCAAACCAATAAAAAATCCTCTAGAGGGGTGGAATCTGGAACACTGAAGACAGCAATCTGCCAGAAGCTAAAAGTACTAGAAGACAGGAGCTCATACAGGGTTGCTGTCCAACTGAGAAGGTCTCAGGCCGCCCAAGAGCAGCCGAAGGACTCGCGGCCTCTGCCGGGGCGCACCTGACATCCCTCACGGGCTCGCCCAGGGCCTCTCGCAGGAGGAAGGCTCCAATGCCCTCCGTGAAACCGGCTGAGAAGGCCGACGCACTGCTCACGCCCGAGCCTTTCCATCGTCGCCGGGTGTGCTGGGGATGGGAGCCACAGGACATCTGGCTACCTGCCCCTGGAGAGGGACCCATTCCCTTCGGGACTCCGCCCCTGTCCTCTCACATTTGGCTCCCCAAACCCCAGTTACAGCCGGGAACAACAACAACAGCAACAACACCACCACCACCACCACCACCAGGACTCCAGCAACCTATCACCAACCCCCGCTCCACCACTACCACACGCCACTCCCCGCAAGGCCCACCCCGCCCAGGAACGAAGGAAACGCCTCCGCGAATCCCCCGCATCAACACGCACTGGAGAACGCCCCCTCTCTGTCAAACACACACAGACACACACACACACAGACACACACACACACGCTCGCACGCACGCACACACACACACACACACACACACCCCTGCGCACGCACCTGCGTCCCAGGATCTGTTGTGGAAGATGAGGGGGGTGGGGGGGCGGGTGAGGGAGGAAGTGTTTCCCCGGGAGCGGTCTCGGGCATGGTGGGCCTGCGGTTGCTTGTGGGGCGGGTCTGGGGCTCGGGGTCCGAAAGGGGCGTGAGGGGCGGATGAGCCCAGGACCCTTGGAGCTGGTGCCCTGGCCGGTTCCTGGGACCACCTGAAGGGACACTCCCCCTTCCCAAGTCAGACCTGGGCAAGGGGCATCCTGCCCCGGACCCCTGGCATCCTCGGGAACCCTCGGGAGAGGAGCACCCGGCTCCCTCACACAGCCGGCTGCCCCGGGGCGGGCGGGCTCCTGGGCCACCCCTTCCCCTCTGGCCCCCCGCCGGCCAGCAGACCCGCCCGCCTCCGCAGGCCCACTGCCCCTAGCTTTTGCCCGGCCCACTGGCGGCCGCCGGCCTGGCCTCGCCTCTTTCTCCCCCTGGCTACTGGACCTTGCCTCTGGGGCCCCGCGAGACCGCCCAGGACGGGCCCCCTGCACCTGCCGGGAGCCGCGCTCCCCTCCATAGCCTGTCCCGGCGCGGCCTCCCCACGCCCGCCTCTTCCACGCTGCTGCCCGCCGCATTGGCGGCACGGCAGAAGCCTGTTCTGGACGGCACGATGGCTCCACGGAGGTCAAGCCGCCGTCGCGCGGGCCACCCGCCCTCCGCCCGCTGCCCAGCTGAAGCGCCATGTTGGGAGTCCCTCTTGCTGTCCGACATGGCGGCGGCTGTGCCGCTTTGGCCAACGGCGGGCAGGCCAGGTCCCCACTTGTCCCGGCCTCCCACATCCAGGTGTCCTGGGCTCTGGCCTGCCAGGCCGGGAAGCCTGAGGATGGCCCCCGATGGCGATGGCACAGCCAGTAGGCCTGAGCCTTGCGCCTCCCTGGCTTCCGGCACGGGGCCTGGCACGCACGCGCGCGCAGCTTGCGGGGAGTACCGGGCAGCCGGTGGCAACCGAGGCCACCGTGTGCCCTCCCGGCTTGCACTGGGACTCCGACGCTCCAGGGCCACCCTGTGGGGCCGCTTCCACCCTTGGCTCAAGGACGGGCACGGTCACCCACAGGAGCCGGTGTGTGCTGAAACTGTGCTGCCCGGTCCCATTTCCTCGCCCAGCACCGGGGGGGCCGGCCCCTCCCCCGCCCCCACCCCCACACACCCTTCAGCCAAGTGTCTGTCCTTTGGGGGGTCACCAGGGCAAACGCACACGCACGCGTACGCTCACACACACGCTCACGCTCCTCCCACCCCGGCCTACTCTCGGTGGCTCCCCGGCCAGCTACCAGCGGGCCCACCAGCGGGAACCCTAGAGGCCTCCTGTTTCAACGACCTCACTCCTGAGCTGGACAGCCAAGGCAGAACCCGCAGCCACCCCACTGCCAGCTGCCGCTGGGCCATCTACTGGACTTGGGACAGCCCGCTCCTCCTGCCTGGGCCGCGTGTGATACCCGGGAAGACCGACCACACGTGCTCATCTTACGGGACACGACGGGCTTCCCACAGCAGTGGCCTGGAGGACGTATACTGTCCCGAGAAGGAAGGACAGCACTACCAGCCGCTGCTGCCTGCCTGCCTGCCTGGCCCCTTGCTGCACTCGGACAGGCCCACCCAGGCCTCCTCCTTGCCATTCTCCAGCAACCCACACGTGTGGGACCCGGGCCCTTCTGTCTGGCACCTTTCCCTTCCTCCCTCTCCTCTCCTCACCCAACACACCCCATCCCGGGCGAACCCCCCCCCCAACATCCTCCCCTTTGCTACTTCTCCTCCCCGCCCCACTCCCCCGGACCCCCAGCCGGAGACCCTCTCGTGTCTCTAGCTCTCTTCCTGCCGCCCAGCCCAGGACCCCTTCACACCTCAGCAGGACGCTGGCCCCGGAAGGTTCAGGGAGGACGGTAGAATAGACCCAGAGACTCCTGGAGCCACGCCCCAGGGAAGCCCGAGCCCAGGTCCCCCACACCAATGCCCAAGGCACCCCAGGACCCCTGGCCGCGCCCCAACCTCCTTCCCCCACGCTCCCCCAAGCCACCACTGTGGCTTGGTCCTCTTCCTCCAGGGCAGGCCCACACAGGCACTGGAGCCAGGGAGCCGACGTGTGTTTCCCGGAATCGTGACACGGTGCCCAGGGAAATGCCCGTGAGCCCGCGGGGGACCCGCCGTCCTCCAGGGTCCTGCTCTCCGGAAGCGTGTGCCTCCGCACGTCTCCCCTTCCCGACCTTTCCTGCCTCCTGGGAGCGTCCCCCGAGGGGCCAGACTCCAGAGGCTCAGGTGCTGCTCCTACTGCCCACCCCTGAGAAGCAGCTCATCCCCACGTGTCACGTCCAGGAGCCCCTCGGCCTGCAGACTGGCACCAATCTCAATGTCGAGGGACCACCGCTGGGACAAGGCCAAAACTCTGCTCACTCCGGGGATTCCTTCCCGCAACACCCCAAGCGGCCAGCAGGAAGACCTCGGCAGCCACCAGGAATCCCAGCGGGGCGGCAGTTGGGGCGGCAGGTCCCCAAGCAGGCGCGCCCACTCGCCCGGGCGCTGTCCCCGCCCAACGGACCTCTTGCCGCCCGTGAGCGGCCGAAGGACTCGCGGCCTCTGCCGGGGCGCACCTGACATCCCGCACGGGCTCGCCCAGGGCCACTCGCAGGAGGAAGGCTCCAGTGCCCTCCGTGAAACCGGCTGAGAAGGCCGACGCACTGCTCACGCCCGAGCCTTTCCATCCTCGCCGCGTGTGCTGGGGATGGGAGCCACAGGACATCTGGCTACCTGCCCCTGGAGGGGGACCCATTCCTTTCGGGACTCCGCCCCTGCCCTCTCACACTTGGCTCCCCAAACCCCAGTTGCAGCCGGGAACCGCACCACCACCACCACCTCCACCACCAGGACTCCAGCAACGTATCACCAACCCCCCCACCACTACCACACGCCACTCCCCGCAAGGCCCACCCCGCCCAGGAACGAAGGAAACGCCTCCGCGAATCCCCCGCATCAACACGCACTGGAGAACGCCCCCTCTCTGTCAAACACACACAGACACACACACACACAGACACACGCACGCACACGCTTGCACGCACGCGCGCGCACACACACACACACACACAAACACACACCCCTGCGCGCGCAGCTGCGTCCCACGATCTGTTGTGGAAGATGAGGGGGGTGGGCGGGCGGGTGAGGGAGGAAGTGTTTCCCCGGGAGCGGTCTCGGGCATGGTGGGCCTGCGGTTGCTTGTGGGGCGGGTCTGGGGCTCGGGGTCCGAAAGGGGCGTGAGGGGCGGATGAGCCCAGGACCCTTGGAGCTGGTGCCCTGGCCGGTTCCTGGGACCACCTGAAGGGACACTCCCCCTTCCCAAGCCAGACCTGGGCAAGGGGCATCCTGCCCCGGACCCCTGGCATCCTCGGGAACCCTCGGGAGAGGAGCACCCGGCTCCCTCACACAGCCGGCTGCCCCGGGGCGGGCGGGCTCCTGGGCCACCCCTTCCCCTCTGGCCCCCCGCCGGCCAGCAGACCGGCCCGCCTCCGCAGGCCCGCTGCCCCTAGCTTTTGCCCGGCCCCCTGGCGGCCGCCGGCCTGGCCTCTTTTCCCCACTGTGCTTGCCGCTTGCCGCACTGGTCCAGGGCGCCTCCGGAGGCGGAGCCTCAGAGAACAGAGAGGTTGAGTGAGCGGGACTGAGGGCCAGCTGGCGGGGGCAGCGGCAGGAAATTGGTCGCCAAGCTGGAGACTGCCAAGTTGGAGAGTGGCAAAACTGTCACACAGTGCGGCAAAGTTGCTAAGAGAAGTCACTGAGTTTAAAATGTTTCTATTCTCCTGGCGAATTTTAACTTGAACTCATTCCTGATGCTTGATATCCTGGTTAAAAACAATTCAGTAAAGCATCTTGCCTCAGAATGACTTTCATATCATCCTTCATGTGTTATTCCAAGGTTTTTCCACAAGTCATTCAGGTTTTCTCGCTCATACCCAGTGCCTTTCATGAATAAAACAATAAAATTCGATTGTTAAGCTACAGTGTTGGAACCTACTTAGTAAACAGTAAGTTGTTTTAATGTGATTCTTGATGCAGTATGAATAATTAGGTTAAATCTGTGTAGGTTGGGTCTAGATTTTGTTAACTCTAACATGTAAGTGTAGTTAGCATAATTTAAAATTTGGAATCTTAAGGTTTTTATATAGCTAGGCACTTTACTACTCTTGAATTGAAAGCACACTCCATTATACGGTCATGTAACTGTCCTGTAATAAGATGCTTATAAATGGAACATGGCCTTTTATCAACACCTTTAGCCCTGGAAATTTTGAAGTTTCTGAATACACAATATAAGCAGAGATGCTTATACATAAGTCACAACATTTTAATGATATTATTTCTATTATACTACCTTGGATTTTGCGTGTGGGAATACAACCTAAGATCCTATTTTTAGAAGGAAAAAAACACTTGGTTTTAATCTGTATAATTAAGATGTTAATAATTATATGGCGGGGACCATTTCAGTTATGATGCTTGACAAGGTCCAAGCATGGGGAAGGGCTCTGCAAGGCCACCATTCCAGAAAATTGCTGCTATCATCTCTCCTAGGAATTGGGTGCTTCTTGTAATTATCATACTTATAACAATTGCAACTGCAAATCATATTCCCTGGATCATTGTGATAAGAATTCAACCTCAATGAGTCTTTGGAGCTTGGGGAAGATGAGGATGCTTTAAAAAACGTACCATAGCACACATAATAAGTCTAAAAATACAGAGTACAGAGTTTGAGGAGTTCAGAAAACTACAGTTAAAGGAATTGCTTGCTACTATGCTGACCACACCTGCCCCAGTTAATGCTTTACCAGTAAATAGCCTAACAAACACAAAAGGAGACTTATTGTCCCCACAGTACTAGGACTGCCCTACTTAGCTTACAAGATTGGGGGCGTTTGTGGTATCTACCTAGAGGGAAACCAGCAAATAAGTATAAGGACACACCTCTCACAGATCCATTTCTTCTCTATACAGGAGTGTACAATGAAAATGATGAATGAATAATTAATATTAATGGTAAATGGACAAACGTCCAATATTTGTCTTTCCTTCAAAGGCTTAGACATCAAGGGCCATCCTGGAAACGTAGGACTAAAGAGCAAAGAAACAGCATAGGCAAACAACTAGAAAAATATTATCTTAAGATCAAATGTCCTCGTTGCATGTTAACTGGTTAAGTAGTTTATGCTGGCTTAGGTCTCACATTTGTATTACAGTAGGTATAGGATAAATCAAGAACAAAGAATATTAGGATAAAAATTAAGCACTCACACTGATTGTTTGATAGTAAATAACCTAACTTAGTTTTAACTGACCTTGTTTAGGTAATAGAGTAGACCTTTAAGGTTAAATAAAAAATATAATAATATGAGCTAAAGATTAGTGCATGTTTTGCTTAGCAGTTCAGTAAAATTAGCTTAAAACGAAAGAGTTGTTATGCTGACAATAGGTCTGATACCAAAGGGTAAACAAAGGCCAGTAGGGTGAAAAGAGGAAAATATCTTTCACTCTAATATGCTTATATGAGTAGTTTTAAGTAAATATAGGAAGTTGGCCTTAATGTACCCTCTATGTGTTAGACACCTGCTGGAAAGTGTGGTTAATGACAAATCTTGTGTAATTGCTCTATAACTTTTATCTTGTTTAATCCTACTTTACTTAATACTATAAAAGAAGAGTTAAAATAAATCTGAGCAGCACTTGCTTCAAGTTGCTTCAGGGGTTCATGTCGTTCCTCTTCGCGGACTCCACCCATCTTTCTGGGAACCGGTGAGTTGCTGGGGTTGGCTCCCGGCAATTATATAAAAAAGGAAACTTTCAAAACTCTATTGTGACTTCTAGCAGCATGGGGCAGTATTCCTAAGATTAATCAGTCCCTCTTCTCATTGGAGAAAATGTTCATATCTGGGGAAAAAAATACACCTGTAATCCCAGCGACTCAGGAGGTGGAAGCAGGAGGATCACAAGTTAGAGACCAGACACCATCCTCCACAATTTAGGGATACTCTGTCTCAAAGTTAAAAAAAAAAAAAAAAAAAAAAAAAAAAAAGGAGGGCTGGGGAATTGGCTCTGTGATAGAACTCTTGAGTTCAATCTCCAGTTTGCGCCACAGAGCAAAAAACAGAAAAGAATTATTATTTTTTCTTCCCAGACTGGGGATGGAACCCACGGCTTCAACATGCTAAGTAAGCTTTCTTCCAAGGAGCTACCTCACCCCCGTCCTGTTTTTGTATTTTAAGACAGGCCTTGCTAAACTGCCATCTCCTTGCTTTGAAATTCCAGAGTTACAGGTGTAACCCAGAGGCGAGATGCATTTACCGAAAACGGATATTGCCACTCCCAACCTAACATATGAGTACCCTAGATATCTAATTGATTTTATTTATTTATTTTTGGGGCGAGATGTTAAACAAAAATGCGGGTGAAAATGTGAAAGCTCTTGTTCGATGCATCTGTGCAAACACAGCTGTATTTCTCTCTTGGTCATTCATTAAAGGAAATGTTCCCGATCTGTGAGTACGGTTCCTGGGAGCTCAGGCCTCTTGTTCTTAGGACCGCGGTTAACCCACTCAGCTCAAACCGACCTAGTTCACTGTGGGTAGCGGGAACCCTGGCGGGATGAAAGGATCTGCGGCGCACCATCTCCTCCCACTGGCCCCCCCCACCCGCCAGCCACGAGAGAACGTTTACAGGCCCACAGATCGGGAAGGCCAAAGGAGTGCTCCTTCGAGCCTCTCTCTACACTGTCAGAGCAGAAAAATTAGGCAGCGGTAAAAGCTCGGCGCCCCCAAACGCAAGACCACATGGCCCTGCCTAGATCACTGGTTCTTCAGATGCGCTGGAGACGTACCATCGGCCCGCGGCCACCATGCGGAAGGTTGAACAGGCATAGGCACATAAAAGTGGAATTTATATTCCAACATTCAATGAAACGACCAAGAAAATGGGCTCTTCAGAAAGCTGCACCTTTTATAATTTGTATGTACATGGGTTATTTCTGCTGAATGTGCTATCGTAATTAAAGATTTTTTTTTTCGTCATTTAGAACTGGTAGCCAGTATATGATGTTAAAATAAATGAACTGGAATGAGATCCAGATTCATAAAAATATAAAAACTACATTAAACAGGGCTTAAGGGAAATTAAAATAGAACTACGAGAAAAATAATGTTATACTGTATAGTATCACATTTCTATATAGATTTTCTGTTATGACAGATTTCTATATAGATTTTATGTTATGTGGTTGCAATAACATTCATTTTGTTTTCATCTGTGATACTCAAGGATGCTTTTTTTCTTCTTGGGGTACTGAAATTGAACTGGTAAAAAAAAGTCGGTTGAACATTGTTTTAATTTCTTTCTATAATATTTTCCATCTGGTTTGTTGGACACTGGAATTAAAAGTTTTAATTTTCTTCTAAAAATGGAGATTTAACAATAGCTAGTCTCAACTGAACAACATAGTTCAATTTCACACACAGACTTTATTGCACACAGATTGTTAAAAATATTTTTATGTGTGTTACAGTTATACATAATAGTGGGGTTCATCTTGACGTATTCAAATATAATTTCCTCCATTTCAATCGATGAAACCATAGTACAAAATCAAATCTGAAATGAAGTAGATACTGGATTTTTTTTTTTTCCGTTGCTGAGGATGGTACCTAGGGTATTGCGCATGCTAGGCAACAGCTCTCTACCACTAAACTCCATTCCCGGCCCGGGGTGAAAATTATTTTCCCACTCTATGAGCTGTGTTAATTCTATCTTCAATAGTCCTAACGTATGAATACCCTTGATACCTAATCGATCTTATTAATTTATTTTTTGGGTGGAATGTTAAACAAAAATGCGGGTGAAAATGTGAAAACTCTTGTCGTTCAATGCATCCGTGCAAATGCCGCTGTATTTCTCTCTTGGTCATTCATTAAAGGAAATGTTCCCGGAAGTACGGTTCCTGGGAGCTCAGGCCTCTGTTCTTAGGACCGCGGTTAACCCACTCAGCTCAAACCGACCTACTTCACTGTGGGTAGGCGGAACCCTGGCGGGGCGAAAGGATCTGCGGCGCACCATCTCCTCCCACGGGCCCCCAGCCCGCCAGCCAGGAGAAAACGTTTACAGGCCCACAGATCGGGAAGGCCAGAAGAGTTCTCCTCCGAGCCTCAGAGCAGAAAAATTAGGCAGCGGTAAAAGCTGTCAGAGCAGAAAAATTAGGCAGCGGTAAAAGCTCGGCGCCCCCAAACGCAAGACCCGCGCGGGTCCACATGGCCCTGCTTAGATCACTGGTTCTTCAGATGCGCGGGAGAGGTACCATCGGCCCGCGGCCACCATGCGGAAGGTCGAACCAGCACAGGCACATAAAAGTGGAATTTTTTATGTGCACATAATAGTCAATGTAATTCCGCAGTTCTTCCGCTTTTCCATCTTTCCGCTCCCCCCACGACCCCCTTCCTCTACTCCATTGTAGGAAATGGAAAGGCCCCCACCAAGAAAGGCCGCTCGGATCCAGTGCCCAATCGGGAGTCCTCCCTCATCAGGGAAAGGAAAGGAAAAACAGGTTCAGGAGATTTACCTGGGTGCAGCCACGCGCCAGCGGGAGAGGCCTGGCAGCTCCGATCTCCGCGCGCTGGGGCCAGTTGAACCCCACTGCGTCCTTTGCGGTAAACGGTGCCTGCGTCATGGCGGAGCAGGTCGCCCTCGGTTTCGCATCAACAACGTTTCGGTTTCCCGGAGCGCAGGGGTCTGTAGGCAAGTTGGAACAGGAATTGGGAATTCGGGTTTCAGATGTCGGCCCCGCCTAGGGGCGGAGTGGAACCTCCTAACAAGATGCCTGAAGGGAGGGGAAAGGGGGGCCTGGGAAAGTCAGGTGGGAACTATCTCATAGTTGCTAGTTGCTCAGGATAACCTATTTGTCTCCTTTGAGTAAGTTGCCTGTTGGGAAGAAGGCAGAAGATGACTGAAGGAACAACAAAATCTTAGATTTACCAATCAACATTCACAAAAATATTTGGAGAAAAAGTTTAAGTGAGTACCTTTTCAGCGGGATATGGTGCACACCTGTAATCCCAGCAACTCGGAAGGCTGAGGCAGAAGGATCGCAAGTTTGAGATGGCCTCAGCAATTTAGTGAGACCCTGTCTCAAAAAAGGGGGGCTGGGAGAGTGCTGGGGATGTAGCTCAGAGGTAGAGCACCCTTGGGTTCAATCGCTAGTACCACAAAAAGTACCCTTTCAAATGATGTTCTAAGTTTATGATTCGTATACCTAAGGTTATTAAAACTTTAATTGGTACCTCACAGCTGAGAAGCTAGTTCCTAAGACCAGGCACTCCCAGCGCTGTCACCTTCCGCTCTTTATGGGGACCAGCACCTTTTCTGAGGCCTTCCAGGGGCTGCTGCAGGTGGAGTGCACACCGCCTGGCCATTGTGTCTACTTTCCTTTATTTTGAAAAAGGAATACCTCCTCTTCCACCTGTAAGTGTATATAAGAAAACGGAAGATAGCCCACGATGACCCCCACACTAAGAGGATTGTTGAATCGGGCTTGTATCCTCCCAGCACTAAGATCTCTAAGAGGAGTGGGTGTGGTGGAGGGAGGGAAAGAAATGCAAATAAAGTCCGTTAAAACTGTTATGTGCAGAGCTCTCTAGGCTCTGTGTAGCCTAGGGCTATTTGGTTACTAAACAATTGACCTCCAAGATATTTTCCTTGTTGTTAGTCCTTGACTTTTACTATTTTTTTGTTTTTAGACTGTAATGGGAATTGAATTCAGGCCTTAGGTGCAGGCTAGGCAAGTGCTCTACCACTGAGCTATATCCCAGTTCCTTTCTTCCCTCCCTCTTTTTTAAATTTCAAGACAGGTGGTCTCTAAGTTGCCCGGACTGGTCAGGAACTTGTGATCCTCCTGCCTCAGTCTCTTGAGTGGCTAGAATTACAGGGCAGTGCCACTGCACCAGGCTCCCCACCTTTTATTTTTTTTTTTTAAGAAAAATAATTTCCACAAATGCAGATACCTTACAGAAGAAAACAGGAATCACACCTGCTCATGTCCATGCTCATGTCCTTTGTAACCATTTTTAAAGAAACCCATAGCCTCTGCATCAACCTCCAGAGCAGCACACCTGGGCATTGATTGCCTGTAACTCCTCCTTACTTCCTGCCTCCATCCCTCTCTCCACCAACTCTGCAGCTGATCAGCATCTGAAACACACACCCCCAAGACCACCTGCTGACTGCTACTTCCAGCCTTGGGCTCAGCTCTAATTCATAGCCATTTTTTCTTACCCTTTCCCTTTTTTCTTATCCTTTCCAAAGGTTGGTGGAAATGATCAGATCAAGAGAAGGAGGAAAATGAAGGCCTTGAGGTTATTACCCTTGCCAGGTAACTTTTTACATTTTAGGTCAATATAAGAAATCTCATAAATCCCAGCTGTCTTCTGGTGAGGGGTGGGTTGGGGAAGAAGTTAAAACTCCACCTTATAGGAGGTAAGAAAGGAAAAGAGTTTCCAACTCCCCACACAGGGAATTAAACCTCAAAGACCCGGGCTGTGAATCTCAGGGCTCCTTTTCTGGAATTTCTCCCTGTTTTCCCTCCTCCTTCACATTAGGAAGTAATGGCCATTCCCCTACAAAAAGAACCAAGTCAAAGCCATTTTTCTGTCTCCATTCCCTGCACTGACAGATTTAGTTAACTAACTCATTGTGCTAGGAAAGATTCACAGAGGTTAAATAATTTTGCCAAGGTGAATCATGGTGAATTCACATGTACAATGCTCCTAGGATGCAAATACTTTTGCTTTCTCTATACAAGGAAAGGTACTCAACATTACTAGTCATTAGAGAAATACAAATCAGAGATGGGGTTGTAGCTCAGTGGTAGAGCACTTGCCTAGTATGTGTGAGGCGCTGGGTTTGATCCTCAGCACCACATAAAAATAAAGGCATTGTGTCCATCTACAACTTAAAATATTAAAAAAAATACAAATCAAAACCATAAGTGGATATCACTTCACAGCCAATCAGATAGCTACAATAAAATAGAATAGAAAACAACAAGTGTGTTGAGATTTTAGAGAAATTTTGGAATTCTCATACACTGCTGTGAGAAATAAAAATGATGCAAACACTGTGGGAAGCAGTTTGGTGCTTCCATTAAAAGTTAACATGTTACCACATTATCCCAATTCTAGTTATACAACCAAGAAAATTGAAAGTGGACATTCAAACAAAAACTCGAATGTTTATGGCAGCATTATTCATAAGGCCCCAAAGCAGAAACAACACATTTGTCAGCAGATAAATGTTTAACAAAATGTGGTATGTTCGTACCATGAAACATTATTTTGGGCTGGGGATGTAGCTCAGTAGTAGAGCACTTGCCTGAGTGGTCCTGAATTTGATTCCCAATACCACACACAAATCACCTTGAATTATTATTTAGCCATAACAGGGATAGATTCATGACACGACATGGATTAACCATGAAAATATTATAATATGTTAAAGACACTAGACACACAAAAGAATGCATATTGCATGATGGCATTCACATGAAATATCCAGAGTAGGCAAACCTATACACGGACTTTTTTTTTTTTTTTTTTTTTTTTTTTTTTGCAGTGCTGGGGATTGAACCCAGGGCCTTGTGCTTTTGAGGCAAGCACTCTACCAACTGAGCTATATCCCCAGCCTATAGACAAAAAAGTGGTTTAGTAGTTGCCAAAAGCTAGGAGAGGAAGGAATGAAGAATGACTGCTAATACATAGTCTTTCTTTTGGAGGTGATAAAAAATGTTCTAAAATTGATTGTGGTAAGGATGCACATGTGAACATGCTAAAAAACAGTGACATGCCTACACTTTACGAGGGCAAACTATATGGTGTGTGAATTGTATATCAATAATAAAAATAAGATAATTAGCACATAAGTTTGATAACAACATTTAGGAAAAATATTGATGGGAAATTACACATGAGTGAATCAATGTGAGAATATTGTGGCAAAAATGTACAAAATATTGTACAGCAAAAATGTACAAAATATATGTTTTGAGTGTGATATAATGCAACTGGAATACAAAACATCTACTCTGATTATTCTTGCCCAAAATTGCACCTCGGTTTAACCAATCCATAGATTGAACTTCAAGAGCTTCTGTTCATGAAGGAACATGTTTTGCACAAGGATGTAAAACACTCTACAATGAAATGTAAGAAAGTGAATATTTACAGGACAAATAATAAGCCAGTCTCTCATCAAAGGAATGGAAAATCAGGGGGCTGTTATGTATTAAAAGAGGAATGGGAGATATTTGAATCAATACTACGTGTAATACTTCTTTGGGTCCTAATAAGTACAAATCAAATTTAAGAGGTATATTTATTTCAAACAGGGAAATTGGGCATTTGTGTTTTCATGTACCATTAGAGAGTAATTGTAATTTTTGTTTGATGCCATGAGGGTATTTTGTTTGTTTTTTTCCCAAGTCTGTACATATGCTATGGATTGCATAGTTTTTTAGATTTCATGCATAAAGTCATATGATACTTGGAATATACTTTGAAATACACCAGTAAAAAATAGCAAATGAAACATAATTGGATGGATATTCATTACTGTTGAAGCTGGTTGGTGGGCACATGGAATTTTCCATATGTTGTTTTATTGACTTTGTTTTAAAGTATCCATGATAAAGAGTAAACAAGAACAGTTGAGAGTAGTAATCTGAATACATTACTGACAAATATGAATGAAAGAGTTGATTATTAGCAGGGCATGATGGAACTCACCTGTAATCCCAGCTACTTATGACGCTGAGGCAGGAGGATCGAAAGTTCAAGGTCAGCCTGGGCAATGCAACAAGACCCTATCTCAAAAATAAAAAATAGGACTGGGGGTGTTGGTTGGGTGTGTCTCCACGTAGGAATAGAATCAGATCATTCTTTTCCAGAACTGTAAAATTATTCAACACCTTTTGAGGGATATGGCATTCATTTTTAATAACTCATACCAGAGTATAAATATGTGGAAGGAAATTCTGAAAGAAGTACATGGTAGTGTTAACAGGGTCATTTCTGGGAATGATATCAACACTAAGGTTTTCTTTTGCCAAACATGACATTCATTCCTTTAACAAACATTTATTGAGCACTTACTATGTGTGAGATATCTTCATGCTGGAAGTACAACCATGAAAGAGACAAAACAGTCACTGCTCAAATGGGCTTCACATTCTAGTAGGGGAGATTAAGAAAATAGAGTCAATAAGATACCAATACACCCTATAGGATATCAAAGACCTGACTGAGAAGGCCACACCAGAGTAAAGACCTGAGGGAGGTAACAGAGTTGGAGATCTGGGGATGAAAGTTGCAATGACAGGCACTGCCTGTGCTTTCTACAAATTTTCCCCTTTATTATTGATAGAGAGCATTGCCCTCCTATTTTGATACAAGAAGCACTATTTTGTTGTCATTGTTTGGCAGTAGAGATTGATCAGGATAAGTTCAGAATTTCCAGGAAGGTTCACAGTGTGGGCATGATTTAAGACCCTGGACACTCTGAACACATTGAGGCTATAGACACACACAGTAAGTGTGTATGTTTCTAAAAATTGAATCTTTTTGGAATGCATGTATAAGCAGATCCTTCCATTAGCCTCTCACTTAAGTGGCTTACTTCAGTGTTGTAAGCTGTTGTTACTGTGTGTGTGTGTGGTGCTAGGGATGAAACCCAGGGTCTCGTGAATGTTAGGGAAGTGCTCTACCACTGAGCTGTACCTCCAACCCATCATTTACATCTGCTCTAGTAACAGTACTGTACAAAATCCAAACTGGTGCTTGACACCTGGTACAGGGATAGCAACTATTATTGGGATCAATAAGTTAGGAGTGGGAGGGCATTTCTGTATCTGTGGATGTAGGGCTAAAAGGCTATCTATTTCATTGACTTCAGGGACATGACTTAAGGGAGCAGAAAAGGCTGATCTGTACTTTGACCATAAACTTGACTGCCAGGAGAATACAGGGTGAAGTCACTAAGTGGTCACAGTGGATTACATCACAATGGGCTCCTTGCTATAAAATCCAGAGCATCTCTAGGCTGAGGTTATTTCTCCTGAGGGTCTGTAGTGGCAAGCAGGGTTCTGGGTGGTGGTGGTGGTTGTTAAATAGTTTTAAAAAGACTGAGTTTTTTGAAAAATACTGAATTCCTACTTTGGAAAATTGGTTTGTATTTGTGGCTTAGGTATTTAATAATACTTGTTTTCTTTTTCAGGTCACAGTATTGTAAACACATCAGAGTGTGATTTACAGCTACTGCCACCCTGCAGTGGTTTGGACTCACTTCAAGCAGATGAAAATTGGATGCTGATTTCACAGCATCTGATAGGTATGTAATACAATTCTCAGTTGTAGTTTTGATTGTTGTACCACTTCTGTACAATACCCTCCTGTTTAAAGGTAGGTCTCTCACTGAATTTCCTTTGTTAGTATTGGTGTAGGCACTGTGTCCATGTATAATCAATAGCTATTACTGTTAATTATGATGATGGCGAGAATCTTCTCTGTGTGACTGGAAAGATCAACTTAATTTGGTAAGTTCCAACACCCCTGATCAGTTTAAGCTCAAAACCATTATTTTACAAGAGCTGAATACCTTGATTTTTAGAAGCAAGACTTTCTGAAATGTTTTAATCCAGTTTATACTGGTTCCATGGAGGGTTGGTAGGAATAGTGTGTCCATTAGGCTTCAGTCAGTACCATAACTTTGTTCTTAGAGCTCAACATGGAGTAAAGAAAGACAGGGCCATTTCAGTACCCTAAGACCTTTAGAGGTTTATTACAGCCAGATATGAAGCCTTAGAGCTAGGAAAGAATTTGAGGTGATCTTATGTGTCCTCTGGATTGCTGATGAAGGGTCTTCTATCATCCTACATTGAAATCTTTGAAGGCTGATGTGAGACTTCCCTTGTGAAATGTCCTCGCCCTTCTAGGTAAGTAGTTTTATCTACACCTAACTGAAATAGCTGTTGTGAGGGATCAAGTGTGAACTCATTTGTCATGTCTTTAAAGGGAGAAACCTAGAGATGTCCAATCCCAATCATATATTCTCTTCTCCATAGCACACACAGGGCCAGCTTAAAGTAATATTTTCAAAGTGAATGACTTATTTATGATATATCATTTTTTGTGATTTTAATATCAATATATACTTATTGTAGATGATTTTGAAAGCTTAGTCAAGTTTGATGAGGGAGTCATAAGAAACTACCTTTAAATCTTTATATTAGTTTATACTCTTATGGATCACAAGGTTGACACACACTCTCTTGGTGACTTGGGTTAGTTGGCTTAAGGTTCAGCCATCATTGGCCTTTTGTACTGTGTGCCATATTCTTATGATTCTGCTCTATTAATCAATCAAAACCATTAGTGTAAGGACAGGTAAGGGGCCAGGTGAGAAAGGGTGGTTAGCATCAAAAACCCATTGTGACATCATCTCTGATGTTGAGTCAATAATTTTACTTAGTTTCAATTTCCTCAACTAACGGAGAGTCAAATGTTTCTTAAAATATTATGACCACACACACAGGACCAGCTTAAAGTAATACTTTCAAAGTGAATGACTTATTTATGATATATCATTTTTTGTGATTTTAATATCAATATATACTTATTATAGATGATTTTGAAAGCTTAGTCAAGTTTGATGAGGGAGTCATAAGAAACTACCTTTAAATCTTTATATTGGTTTATACTCTTATGAATCACAAGGTTGACACACACTCTCTTGGTGACTTGGGTTAGTTGGCTTAAGGTTCAGCCATCACTGACCTTTTGTACTGTGTGCCATATCCTTATGATTCTTCTCTGTTAATCAAAACCATCAGTGTAAGGACAGGTAAGGGGCCAGGTGAGAGAGGGTGTTTAGCATTATAAACCCATTGTGACATCATCTCTGATGTTGAGCCAATCATTTTACTTAGTTTAAATTTCCTCAACTAACAGGAGAGTCAAATGTTTCTTAAAATATTTTGACCAAGGACCTTTTTGAGAAGCTGATAAATGGTGTGGAAATTTTATTTTTATGAAAGCACATGTTGACATACACACAAAAATTCAGGAATTTCAAAGAAACCATTCTTGGTTTTGAATACCCAGACTTAAGGGGCATGGTGTTTCTTCCAGTTTCATACATCTGTGATTCTAGTGTCATCTGTTGTTCAAATCATATCAGTTCCCTGCCTAAAACTCTTCAGTATTTTCCCTTTAAATTAGAATTTAAAATAATGACACACCACGGCCAACAATCGACAAGATCTGGTTATATTTTGCCATCACCACTCAGTTTTCCTCCTTAGCTACTTTGCCCTAGCTAATCAGGTTTTGTTTTTTGTTTTATTTTTATACCAGGGATTGAACCCAGGGGCACTTAACCACTGAGCCACATCCCCAGCCCTTTTTATATTTTATTTTAAGACAGGGTCTCCCTTAATTGCTTAGGGCCTTGCCAAGTTGCTGAAGCTGATCTTGAACTTGAAATCCTCCTGCCTCAGCCTCTTGAGTGCAGTGGTGCACACTTGTAATCCCAGCAACTCAGGAGGCTGAGGCAGGAGGATCATGAGTTTGAGGCCAACTTCAGTGACTTAGCAAGGTCCTGTTTTAAAACAAAAAAGATAAAAAAGGTTGGAGATATAACTAATGTTAGAGCAGCACCCCTGGATTCAGTCCCCAGTGCTGAAAAAAATTACAGCCTGAAATATGGTAATTATCTAATATATATATATATATATTGTTTCAACTTTCAATAGAGTCTTGTGTGCATTAACAAAAGTTGAAGGAAGTCATAAACAAGAAGGAGTACAATTTTCAAGAGGTAAGGCTATTAGTATTAGATATATTTGGTTTTCAAATACTTTAATATCACATATCCTTTCTTTTTAGAAGATTTCAAAAAAAATTTTTTGGTACCAAGAATTGAACCCAGTTGTACTTAATCACTCAGACACATCCACAACCCTTTTTAATTTTTATTTTGAGACGAGGTCCCCCTAAGTTGCTGAGGCTGGCTTTGAACTTGTGATCCTCCTGTCTCAGCCTCCCGAATCACTGGGATTACAGGTGTGCATCACCACGCCTGGCAGTAGTTCTAAGTTCTGATCTCAGTTTTGCTACTCATTGACTATGGCTTTAAATCACTTCTACCCCTTGGATCTGAGATTCATCATCCTTAAAAGGAGTGTATAGGATTAGTGAATTTTAAGGCCTCCCTCATCTCATACAGTTCAGACGTGTGTGATTCTGATTCAAGTCATTTCCTGTTAGCCAGCTGAAAACTAGGTTGGTTGCCTTGTTCTTACCCTTCCACAAACAAGAGAAAAATGTTATCATAAGGTTTTATAGAATCCAGAGAGAAAATGAATGAAATTTTGGATAGCTGAATTTAAATTAGAATTGTGAGCCTCTTTGCAAAAGTACCAATGAACCATTTACAGAAGCAAACTGGATAGCATGCTTGTGTAAGCATGAAGCTCAAAGAGCACATGAGGAGAAACTAACTTTAGGGAGGGGAGATGGGAGTGCATATTCAGCGAAGTCTTCACATAGATAGTCCTACAGTCAGACAAGCTTGCATTGGAGGATCTCCATCTTTTCAGTGAACTAGCATACAAGGTCATTCACTGGCCGTGAAGGCCCTGAGGTGGGTTTAAAATTTATAGTAAGAGAGTACAGAAGATTTGGATCAGCTAACCTGGAATATTTCCCAGGGACTTCAGTATTAATAAATAAAACAAGTATTTCAAATTTGAGTCCAGATACTTATTAACCAGTTTGCTTACCCACTCTTCCTTCAGACTTGGATATGAAAGACTTTTATAATTTATAAAGGTCAGATACATATTGAAGAGAATCAACAGCGAAAGCACTTTGGGGGGCATCAAATCATTTTATTGAGAGGATGGGGCTGAGGAGGACAATGAGATCTGATAGCCTTGGCAGGGCCAGATCTCTCCTGCCTCACCAATGCTGAAAAGCTGGAAGCACTTTTTGTTGTTCCACATACTCAAAAGACAATCCTGGACAAAGAGATCTATCACTCTGATAAACAGGAGGAACATCTTTGGGATTTGTGTATAGTCTTCTAGAATCACAAGGTAACATTGACAACCAAGGGCAAGTAAGATGTTAACAATATCTCTCTTCAACTGAACTTAAACAGTGTTCTCTCTAAGTGTTCAGGTTTGTTTGCACTGTTTAGAGACTTGGTTGAGGTAGGAGCTGTGGCTGGACACTGCAGAAGAATGTTTACCATGACATGGTCTCTAGCAGAGCACAGTATTGTACCTTCTTTGAATTCCCTCTCATAACATTGTTTTTTGGAGTAAGTTGATTAAGGACCTTCATTTATTCATTCAACAAATACATCTTAGGTGTCTTATGTGTAAGACACTTTACAAGATACAAATATGGGAAAGACACAGTGTTACCCTCAGGATAATATAATCTAGAATCACAGAAAAATTAATCTTATAACATTTTATACATGTGTTTTGGTTAGCTGCTTCAAGGAGAATGTCATTATGGCATATATCATTCTAACATCTGATTTTGAGGAGCAGCTCTTTGATTGCTAGATAATTATAAGGGTTCCATAGAATACTTTTGTATTAACATGCATTAAATTCAGTGTTTCAGAAGGTGCAATCTCTTTTCAAGATTAAATACAGTTGAGAAATTGAACCTACTTGATGGTTTATTATTAGGTTTCATTTTCTAATTTATTTAACTTAAATATAAGGTGTATAACATTAAAAACAGATCAGTTATTAAAATTTAATTTTTAACAGCAAACCAGTAACGATGCCCATGATAGTTAAGATAAACTCCTTCATCCACCTATTCTTTTTATTGTATTCTCCCCCAGGTGTAAGAATAGGTTTCCTTGCTATGGACCAAGGCATATTTCTTCATTACTACTACTAAAATACTAACAGTAGCTCCACTCCTACAGAGGTGCTTAATATCTTGAAAATAGTCATGGCTAAAGTCCTGGGAATCCATGAAATGAAAAAATGTTCTATTTATTTCACCTATAATTTTGTTTAAAGTTTTCTGGAAACTACATTATTTAAAAAAATTTGTAGTTATAGATGGACAGCATGCCTTTATTTTATTTGTCTATTTTAATGTGGTGCTGAGGATGGAACCCAGTGCTTCACATTTGCTAGGCAAGCGCTCTGCCACTGAGCTCCAGCTCCAGCCCCTAGAAACTACATTATTAAGTGTTCATTTATGGTGATGATTATTGCAGATAATGAAGAATTCAAAGCCGAGATATAAAAGCAAGAAAAGAAGCCAGAAAAGAAAGAGAAATCGAAGAAATTGGAATAGAATTCCTGTAACACCAAGTCCAGGTAATCTGACATGATGTAAAGGAATGTATGACCAGAATTGGGCTTTCTGGCAATTTACCTTTAAATTTAAATCACTCTGCAAATTTGATTTGTATACTTAAATACTATGATATAGTCGTGCATCTTAAGTTACATGATTAAGAGAACACACACACATACACATATTGAGAATAAGGTTAAGGTTAAGTGCTAAGATCTGCAATGTGACTTAGGAAGCTAGAGGCCTAGGAGAACCTGGATGCTTTAGTTCTGTATCAGGTCATCTGAAGGTTTGCATGGCCTAGACCCAGAATGAGCCAGTGTTTCAGTTTGAGTCCAGAGGCTGGGGAAAAGCTGATGCCCCAATTTGAAGGCAGTCAGGCAGGAAGACTTTTCTCTTATGAGGGGAGAATCTAGATTTTTGTTCTATTCAGGCCTTCAACTAATTGGATGAGATTTATCCCACATTAGGGAGAACCAACTGCTTTACTTAGTATACCAGTTTAAATGTTGATATCATCCACAAACACTCAGAATAATTTATGACCACATACCCTGACATTCCATGGCCAAGTCAAGTTCACATAAAATTAAGCATCCCAAGTCCACCTCTTATGAACTTGGTAGGTATATACATATACTTAATACTTAATTTCTAAATAAAGATAATAACAAGGTCATAATTTTGTCTAACATTGAATAAATATTCTGTGTATAAACAAAAACCATGAAAAGGAGGTAGTCTTTCAGTCATGTTTATTCTTTTCCTTAATGTTCTATAATTTGAATACCATGATTTAACATGAACAATACTTAAATACTATGATAAAAAGTGAGTACACCTTAAGTTACCTGATAAGGAAATAAGAGGGAAGAAAACAAAGATATCTGAGATATACACACACACTCACTTAAAAAAAATGCCCAGGAACCCCACAGCTCAGTCAAGTTGACACATAAAATTAATCATCACAACTATATTTCCTTTCATGAAGAAAACCTTCACTCATCTAAAAGATCCTCAAAGCTTTTGTAGACCTCTGTAATCTTGACTACCATTAGGTCAAACCTATAAACTTTACATTTCCACTTATATTCTGTTTGACTAAAGCTCCCATGCATACTTAAAAATTTAACTAGGTGGTCTATACTTCAGAACTGCTTAAGTATTCTCCTCAGGACAGATTATATATGGAGGGAATATGTAGAAAATGAACATTACATCTTAAAACATTGTATATACAAGGCCCAGGCCATATAGAACACATTTTTGTGTATGTTTATCATAAAGTCTGATTTCTCAGAGCCTGGCACAGTGGTGCACACCTGTAATCCCAGCAAATCAGAAGGCTGAGGGAGGAGGATGGTGAATAAAGCCAGCCTCAGCAATATAGTGAGGCCCTAAGCAACTTAGCAAGACCCTGTCTCAAAATAAAATATAAAAAGGGCTGGGGATGTGGCTTAGTGGTTAAGTGTCCCTGGGTTCAATCCCTGGTACCAAAAAAAGTCTAATTTTTTAATTGATTGTGGCATTGGGAATTGTACTCAGAAACTTGCACATGGCTGGACAAGCACTCTATCACTGAGCTACCTCCCCAGCCCTATAATTTTCCATTATTTTGGAATAGTGTTTAACAAGGCTTTTGAGGATGCCAACTTTCCTAGCAGAGTTTTAGCAGAAGTAGTACTATTGTCAACATAGTGATTGCTCACCATGTTGCCATCATTCTACTAAAGAATTGTGTTAATAATCAACAGTGAACTCCGGGTGACTTAATCTGGTGGCCATCTCCTAGCCTCACACTGCTTCACTATATTTATATTTGATTATTTTCTTCAATTAAGATTTAATTTTTCCTTTCTATTTGCTTCCCTTTTCACATCTCTGAGAAGTTATTTTTCATTTTATTATGCCCCAAATAAGGACATTTCCCCAGGTTTTGTCCCCAGCTCATGAAAAATAACATTTATTCAGGTAGAAAGAAAATTGAATTCTTACACTAACTTCATGACCTTCCATCAGTTACTTAAACTTAAGGAATTTCAGTTTCCTCATCTATACAAAATGAAATTAAACTACTTTTGCTACCTATTTTATAAAGTTATAATAAGGACCAAAAAGGGATAATAGATCTAAAAATTTTGATAAGGATATATTGCTATACAAATGGTTGTTTCTTATTGTTAACTGTTGGTATTAGAAGATGGCTGAGTTAACAGTGCAATGAGACATACTCTGTACAAAGCTAATTGCCCTCCAGAGGGTGAAACCCATGACCTTGTATTAATTCTCCAAATTTGAATCAACTAATCAAAGAGGCCCAAACCATTTAGAACATGTATTTGCTTCTATTTATCATGAAATCTAATTTTTCATTATTTTGGAATAGTAGTTCAATAACACCTTTGATGAGGTTGCCAACTTTCCTTGCATTAAATTTTTAGCAGAAATAGTTACTGTGCAGAACTTGAAATGCTTATCAATATCTAATTCTTTTACATTTACTATTATTTATTTGAATATTTATAAATTAATAAAATCATATAACCTCAAAAGCAATCACAAAAATTCACTGTTATGTATTCTGATTGTGTATATTATTGAAACAATTCAAACATGTTTCTTACCACTTATATTATAGGAATGTGGATCCACAGGTTCATCGTAGCTTCCAGAATTTCCTTCATTGAATCTACAGGTGGATGGAAGGCAGAGGAGTTTCTCTTTGTCCAGTTTTTTTACCTGGAATAAATGGGAAACCACCCTTAACACTACTACCTTTGTTCGAGGACCTCCTTTTCTAACACCATCTTTGTTGGGGGAGCCTCATACTCCAGAATTGTTGCTTGTTCTAACATATGAAATGAAGCTGAAATAAATGTATAAACCCTGAACTTCATGTACAGATTTTTGAACTGCACAACTTGAGAATTAGTTGATCAAAGGCATAACTTTGACTACAGTTTAGAGTGTTTTTCTAGTCATTGGTGATCTTTCATGTGTGGATAACTCTGCAGTTGTGTACAAGTATAGGTTAATGTTAGAGAATATGACTGCTAACATTTGATTTTCTTTGTCGGTTCATTGTCTTATATTCTTTTCTTAGTATAGTATGTCAATAATTGGAAACTCCATGGAGAATATGGGATTCATATAGAAGGCAAAGGGGCATCCATAATGTTGTATGAGGGCAATTATATCATTTTCCTAGAGCTGTCCTAATAAATAACCACAAAGAATTACCACAAACCTAATTGGATTTTGATGTGGTGTATAAAGTGCCTTTTTCCTGTATATTTTGCTTAATTATCATCAGTGTTTTTAAAAATGTTTATTTTAAAGGTCAACACAGTCCCCATTAACTATGAACTAACTTTCTAATAAAAAATTACTTACCCAGCCCACCAAATGGGGAAATGATTCATCCATGTATATTTCCTATAAAGGAAAGTAGAATGACAATTTCATTTTTTGGTTTAGTTTACCATTTAAATATTTATACCTGGCAACAGGAAGATCTCATGAATGAATGTCGTATATTTTGGCAGTTCAGTTTATGTAGCTTTGATGTATAATTTGTAATAACACATTCTATTTCCTCGCCATTGTGCTTCATTGATTTTCATTCTCTGGACAGCCTTTCTGGGATCTGTTCTAATTAAGTACAGTTCTCAGGATATTCTCTTTGCTTTGAATTCATGTATGCATTTCTGACTTCCTGCTTACCTACCACTCAATAAATTTATCTGCATTTCATGGTGTTAAAAAGATAATGAACATTTGTATATTCTTTTTCCTGCAGGAGAAGCATAGACAGGTGAGTTTTTAACTTTTAAATTCCTTGATATTATAAAATTACAAATATGTCAGTTGATGTTGTGAAGCAGTATCCCCCTTCTCCACTTGGGGTGTTTATCTAGCAGGCAAAGGGGGGTCAGCTTGACAAAGTAGTGTTTCCTCACCCTTTCAACTAGAGAATAAGGAACAGATTTTGGAAAGCAAATATAGTGAATTTTTATAATTTTATGCTGACTCATCATCTACTTTAAATATGTTTCTTTCTTATACCAGAAACAGGGCTTCATCATCCTTGATACAGTTTTCAATATTATATTTCCTCCTAGTTTCTAGTATGGTTGATATAGATATTTGCCTCATAAACTGCATCCTGGTAGCCAACTTCCTATAAGACAGATTATAATCTTCTTGACTCACCCCTCTGACCCCATACTCCATGTGGACTGTGCATATATGCCATAGTGACCACTACTCAATTATAGTGTGACCCCCCACAGAATTTGTGCTTCATTCCTTTAAATACAGTAAGTAAGACACTCCCCAGGAAACCTACTTAGGTAATTCCCAATAAAATATTGGCCTATGGGTCAGTCTCTCTCTTTCTCCCTCTCCCCCCATCCCTCTCTTCACCCATTAGTTGAGCATACATATTAGTTTATAATAAACATGAAGGGAAGATCATTTGTTGACTAGAGCCTCTAGTGCTGAGAGTGAAGTTTGAAATGCATTGGTTTTTGGATCCTGTACTTTCTTAGGAACATTCTGTCAAAGAGATAGAAAGCAGTAACTTTCCAATAACCTCTCTCATGTATGATGGTTATCAGGGCCATTTGCATAGTCTCTGAAATCCCTTTTTGTTCATGGAGTTAATTCCAAAGGGTTTTCCAGGTAGTCAAGGAGTCTGGGGGAAGGGTGACCTCCCCACTACCCAGCATCTATGTTGCCTAGACTGACTTGAATTTCTGGACTCAAGTGATTGTCCTGCATTAGCCTCCCCAGTAGCTGGGATTACAGGTGCAGGCCACCACATCTGTCCATCTTTTTTTTTAAAAGGAAAATTTGTTGGTGGCTAATTTTTTCCTTCTTTCTTTGAATGTTTACCTGATGATCTCCTGGTGTTACCAAGTGACCCTTCTTGTAAGTGGTGGCCTCTGACTTCTTCCTGTTTGACAGTAAGCAACCAACACCTTCTTACAGTGTCCCAATTGACCTCATCTGGGTTTGGATCATCCCCTAGTAGTGCATTGGTGGTAGGATCATTTGGCAAGGCCCCAACCCTTACCAAGAGTGAGACTAGGGTGTTAACATGTTGATGAACTGCTGCTTTCAACAGAGCTCAGGGACCCTGGATAGAGATTTACATTTCTTTGACACTTTGCCAACTTCCTTAGGGGTCTTGGGAGGGGGAGGGGAAGGAGATATTTTAGCCTTTAGTTTGGATTATCAAGTTCTTTGGCACCACAGGTCAGGAGTTAGACCCTCAATAACCCAGAGGATGGAGGGATGAAGATGGCAGAAGTAAGAGGAAGTCAAAACATAGAGACTGTAGGCCTTCATCATATTTCCCTCTGAGCAGCACCATTGATTTTTGGTTATAAGTTTATTCCCCTTGTTGGGGTTAGGGTGTACATAGTTTGGATATGACCTCTTCATTAGTGGTCACAAGGGGAAGTCTTCCTCTTCCCTTGCTACAGAAATTATGTCCTCGAAACCTTTAGCCCTTAGTATTACCTGGGGTAGAAGAAGTAATCTTATGATCCGATCCACCCTCCTTGGCTCTTCTTGACCCAATCTGTGGAGGGACCCCCTCCTCTTGAAGCAAGTCTACTTACAGTGTCTCTATTAAAGTGTTGCTGTTGCCATTAACAGAATTTCTCCTGAAGAGAGCAAAACAACCCAGCACTTCTAGGGTCTAACAATGATATCTGACTCTGATGATGCTCCTAATTGGACTAGGTAAGTCTTGATGGATGCAGACTCCACTCACTTGGAAGTCAACTAGTATACCCTGGAAAGGAAAGTGGCTGCCTAGGAGGTGGGCAAACATAGAGAGTATCCCTAAATTTTATTAACCATTAGAAAGGTTAAATCATCAGGGGGACATAAGGAAACAGAGATGGAGAATAGAAATTAATGGTTGAAAAACAAAATTTTCTCAAAATTTTTGTTCAGTAGAAAGGCCAAAAGGGAGACAACTGGTTGGTTCAGAACTACAGTTTACCCCTGATGAGCTGTACCAACTGACAGGAATTTCTAAAGATTCTAAAATCCATAATCTGTTAACAGTCCTACTGGACTCAGTGCAAATTTTCTGAGGCTAGGACCCCCAGAGCTATCCTACAAGGGAGGCCGATTAAGTACTTGCAATGTGGATAAAGATGGGGATAGAAACTCAGCCCAATGATGAGTACAAGAACACCCCTTCCCTTTGTTGCTCCATAACTGTTATTACTGCCAAGACCCTCTGTAAAGGTACCACCTGGGAGGAGGCCCATCTTTTATTACACAAAATTAATAATGGTTTAGTTGGTCTATAAATTTTACAAACATTACAGTCCCAATGAACCCCTCTTTCCAACCCAGAGGAGTCTACACTAAGCCATGGATTACAAGAGAACTTCCAAAAGGGAGCACCACCAAATTCCTAGTTGCTTTCCTACATTTCATTGAAAATTCAGGTACAATGCAAACTGCTTTAGGTCATATTGCTGTGGTTGCTCACCATGAATGGACCCAGCATCCTGATGCCCAGTTCTTGTTTACAGGGGTGCCTTATCTGGATAGGCCACTCCACCCAAGATTCCCCATAAGTAGACTGTAGTAGGCTCTGAGCCAGGCCATAAAAATCCAAATAAGCAGAGGCTGTGCTTCAGCCTCTCTTCAGTGAGGGGGAGGGATATCTTTGAACTCAACATTGGAGTGAATTTCTATACCCATTTGTTGTTGTTGTCTTTACAGAGAAGGGTTTTGCTATGTTGCCCAGGCAGGCCTTGAACCCTTGGGCCCAAGTGTTCTTCTGTCTCAGCCTCCTGAGTAGCTGAGAGTACTGGTATGTGCCACTTGAACCAGTTCTATCTACCATATTTATTCACTTTGTGAGAGATAACTGGGGGGTCCTGGCCTCAGAAACTTCACACTGAATCCAGTAGGATCTTTTAACATATTATGGATTTTAGAAATTCCAGTCAGAGGACTAGGGATGTAACTCAGTGGTAAAACCCTTGCCTAGCCAGTGTGAAGCCCTGGATTCAATCCCAGATAACACAGAAACCAAATAAAAAAAAGAGAAGTTTCTGTCAATTGGCTCATCTCAAAAGGGGTAAATAGTAGGCCACATCATCATTTCCCAAGGGTCCCTTGAAGTACCCCTCAGGCCCAGTCTAGAAACCCTGCTGCCCTGTTACACAGAAAGGAACACCCCACTACATCTGCTTCAAGGACACCCCCTATTGGCAACTATGTTGGATGAGGGTACCTAATGTTTTAATATATGGCAAACCAGAAAACAAGTTCATTTTTTTCCCAAAGGGTCTTATTGTCCCTCCAAAGCCCCGGGGGGTTGAGGGCCTTGTTCAGAAACCTGGGCCCCACCCCAAAGAATAACCTATCAACATCAATGCCACTGTGAAATGAGCTTCTTTATTTAACCCTGGGTAAAGATAGGAAGACATTCTTTCATTTCTGTCTTTTGAAGTCTAAATTGATCTTGTATAGCATGGAAACTTAACAGGAATGTATATGAAAGGGCAGAGTGTCAAATAAAGGGTTCTTCTGGAATAAAAAAGCATATCCTTTTATTTCAGTTTTACAAAACACAAGGTTATAGAAATCTGTAGGTATAAAACATCTGTGATAATCTAGGCAAATGCTTCCCTCTAGTGGGGATGTTTGATAAAGCCAAACAGTACTGGTGTAAAAAGACCAAGAGTTGAATCTTATTCCATTCTGGCTGCTCTAACAAATGTCCTAGAATGGGTAACATAAACTTAACAGAGATTGCTCACAGTTCTGGAAGGTGGGAAATCCAAAATCAAGCTTCTGTTAGACTTGGTACTTGGTGAAGGCTTATTTCTTGCTTTGAAGATGACACCTTCTTCCTGGATCTTCACATAGTAGAAAGGGCCCAAGAGCTCCATCGAGACTCTTTTATAAATTTATTAATCCCATTCATGAGGACAGAGTCCTCATAAGCTAATCAACTCCCAAAGGCCATGAACTCTTAACACTGTAACATTAGGGATTTAGTTTATTTTGGGGGCACAAAGCATTCAAACCATAGCATTATTTCTTAAATAAATCATAATTATTGTAGGGAAAATTTTTTGTGCTTCATTGGAAAATTATGCATTATTCACAGCACAATTTGGGTACCTCATTCTGGTTATTTGAATTACATTAGGGTTCTCAAGAGAAACAGCATATATATATAAATTTATTTTTTGTACTGAGGATTGAACCCAGGGCCACTTTACCATTGAGTCACATCCCCAGACCTTTTTATTTTTTATTTTGAGATAGGGTCTTGTTAAGTTGCTTAGGGACTTGTGAAATTGCTGAGGTTGGCCTCAAACTTGCAGTCTTCCTGCCTTAGTCTCCCCAGTTGCTGAGATTACAGGTGTGTGACATCATGTCTGGATCTATATCATTTTTAAAATAAGAAATTGGCTCACAGAATTATTTGCTCATCTGGTTGAGTGTTGTCCCTTGGCCTCTGCCATCCTGGGATCCATTGCCTTTAACTTTTCCAATTTAGTGATTGTAGTTCTCCTTGGAAGATCTGGACTACAGAGAAGAATAATGATTGAGATCTTCAAGTCTGCTAAGGCTCCCCTAGTAAGTTTAATTCTTACAGTTGTTGTGAAATGTATGTCTTCTGGACCCTAGGAGACTGGGTAAGGACTTCTCAAATGACAAATTCATTCTCCCAAAGACTTCAAACCAATCTCCCTGAGCCTTCAAATTCTTTCCTCTGCAATAAACCAAGGCAAAGTATGGCATTTTTAGTTTGTTTACTGTGTATAATCTCTTGGTCCCTGTTTCAGCTAACCAATCAACAAAACTGCTAAAACACTTTTCAATTCTTCAAGATACAGCATTAAGAGCAGATTCTTTGTTTAGTGAGCCCAAATAAATTCAGACTGGATGAACTTCATGTTCTTTTCCCATTATTCTACATATTTAGTACCCATTCCTACATATGTTTCTCAGATTTTGGTCTCTATAAATCTGAAAACAAAACATTCAAACCATAGCATTATTTCTTAAATAAATCATAATCATTGTAGGGAAAACACAGTAGTTCTTTTATAGTATATCTAATTATGGGTTAATATCATATATATCTATATATCTCTCTCTATATATGCACACATATAGATGACTCACAAAACCCAAAAGCAAAACACCCTCCCAACCTGATTAAAAATTGGGCAAAAGATCTGAGTAGACATTTCCCAAAGAAGACATAAAAATGGTTAACATTTGTAAAATGCTCAACATCACTGATCATCAAGGAGAAGCAAATTGAAACCACAATGACATATCCCCTTCCATCTGTCAGGATGTTAGGATGGCTATTATCCAAAAGATAAATGAAAACAAGTATTGGGGAGGGCATGAAGAAAAGTGAATCCTTATACACTATTGCAGGAATGTAAATAAATAAGGCCATTATGGAAAACATCATAAAGTTTCTTTGAAACACTGTAAATAGAACCACCATATGATCCAACAATTCCTCTTCTGGGTATACAACCACCAAAATGAAATCAGTATGTGAGAGAGAGAGAGAGAGAGAGAGAGAGAGAGAGAGAGAGAGAATTGATCTGCATTTATATTCATTGCAGCATTATTCATAATAGCCAAAATATAGAAACACTGATGTCCACTAACAGATGAATAGATAAAGAAAATGTGGTATATATACAATGGATATTATTTAGCTTTTTATTTTTATTCATTTTTATTCATTGTACACAAATAGAGTATAACTGTTGTTTCTCTGGTTGTACATGAAGTCGAGTCGTACCATTTGTGTAATCATACACATACATAGGATAATGATGTTTGTCTCATTCTGTTATTTTCCTTCCCCCCACCCACTCCCACCCCTCTTTTCCCTCTATACAGTCCATCCTTCTTCCATTCTTGCCTCCCTTCCACCCCCTGATATGTATCATCATCCGCTTATCAGAAAGATCATTCGTTCTTTGGTTTTTTGGGATTGACTTATCTCACTTAGCATGATATTCTCCAACTCCATCCATTTGCCTGCAAATGCCATAATTATTCTTTATGGCTGAGTAATACTCCATTGTGTATATCTACAACAGTGTCTTTATCCATTCATCAATTGAAGGACATCTAGGTTGGTTCCATAATCTAACTATTGTGAATTGAGCAGCTATGAACATTGATGTGGCTGCATCACTGTAGTATGCTTATTTTAAGTCCTTTGGGTATAGGCCGAGGAGTGGGATAGCTGGGTCAAATGGTGGTTCCATTCCAAGTTTTCTAAGGAATCTCCACACTGCTTTCCAGAGTGGCTGCACTAATTTGCAGCCCCACCAGCAATGTATGAGTGTACCTTTTTCCCCACATCCTCGCCAACACCTGTTGTTGCTTGTATTCTTGATAATTGCCATTCTAATTGGGGTGAGATGGAATCTTAGGGTGGTTTTGATTTGCATTTCTCTTATTACTAGAGATGTTGAACATTTTTCCATATGTTTGTTGATTGCTTGTAGATCTTCTTCTATGAAGTGTCTGCTCATTTCCTTAGCCCATTTATTGATTAGGTTATTTGCATTCTTGGTATAAAGTTTTTAAAGTTCTTTATAGATTCTGGAGATTAATGCTCTATCTGGAGTATGTGTGGTAAAGATATTCTCCCACTCTGTAGGCTCTCTCTTCACATTGCTGATAGTTTCCTTTGCTGAGAAAAGCTTTTTAGTTTGAATCTAACCTAATTATTGATTCCTGCCTTTATTTTTTGCTTTGGGAGTCATGTTAAGGAAATCTGATCTTAAGCTGACATGATGAAGTTTTGGACCTACATTTTCTTCTATAAGGTGCAGGGTCTCTGATCTGATTCCAAGGGTCTTGATCCATTTTGAGTTGAGTTTTGTGTAGGGTAAGAGATAAGGGTTTTGTTTCATTTTGCTGCATATGGATGTTATTTAGCTTTAACAAAGAAGGAAATCATACCACTTGCAAGAACATGGATGAACCTAGAGGACATCATGCTAAGTGAAATAAAGAAGACACAGAAAGACAAATACTGCACGATCTCATTTATGTGTGGATTCTAAAATATTTAAGTATATTGAAACAGACATTAGAATGATGGGTACCAGATTTGGAGATGTAGGGGACATGGGTTGATTTAGTTAAAGTGTCTAGAGAAATAATGTACAGAATAATGACTATAGTAAATTATATTGTATTCTATAGTGGCAATTTGCCAGAAGTGTAGTTTTCAGGTGCTCTTGACACATGCACATGCACACACATGCACACATGTGCACATACAGGGTGACTCTGCCAAGAGTTGGATATGTTAATTTGCCCATAATGATCATTTCAGTATGTATATATACAACAAAGCATCATGCTGTACACCTTTATTTAAAAAATCTAAAAATAACTCAAAATAGGTAGACAATTATAATATAAAAGTAAAAGCGATAATATTCTTGGAAGAAAACATAGTTTGAAATTTTCATTACTTTGGATTAGGTAATGGACTCAGATATAACACTAAGAGCACAAACAACAAAATAAAAAAAGAGAAATTGGACTTCATCAATATTAAACACTTCTGTGCTCCACAGGGTGCCATTTATAAAGTAGAAACACAATGCACAAAATGGGAGCAAATATTTGCTAATATCATACCTGATAAGGGAATTGTATGCACAATATATAAAGTCAATAGTAAAAGACAAATAACCCACAAATTAAAGGCAAAATATTTGAATAGGCATTATTCCATGAAAGATATGGAAATAGCCAATAGGCACATGAAAAGGTGCTAATGTCATCAATCAGTAGTGAAATATAAACAAGTTCAAAATGAGATAATACCTCACACGAGCTTATATGCCCACAATAAAAAAAATAGATGATAACATGTAGCCAATGGGAACTCTCATACATTGCTGGTAGGAAGGTAAATGGTGCATCTTCTTTGGAAAAGAAACTGGAAGTTCCTTAAAACATTTTAACATGGAGTTTCTTATTACATAGCAACTAGACTCCTACGTACACACCCAAGAGAATTAAAAACTTATGCCCATACAAAGATTTGTACAGAAATGTTCATAGTAACATTATTCATAATAGCCAAAAACCAAGAAGAAAAAACAACTCAAATGTCCATCATCTGATAAATGGATGAACAAAATGTGTTGTACCCATTCAATAGAATATTATTTGGCAAGAAAATATGAAGCACTGATACATGTTGTAACATGGATTAACCTTTAAAACATTATGCTAAGTGAAAGAAGCCAGAAACAAAAAGTCACACATTGTATGCTCCTGTTCATATGAAATGTCCAGAATAGGAAAATCCACAATATAAAGTTGAAAGTGGCAGAGTGGGTGAGCGTGGAATAAGTTCTAATGGACACTGGGTTTGTTTTTGCTTTCACAAATCTTTCCTGAAATTACGTAATGATGATGGTTCCATAGCCTTGTGAGTATATTAAAATGTACTCCTTTATGTATGATTTATCAAAATGCACAAATGCATTCTATTGTCATATATAACTAATTAGAACAAATAAAAAATTAAATATTATATACACTTACCCCTTTAAAGGGTGACATTTTTGTTGTAGTCATTTTGATAAAAATGAGGCATATTTAATTATAATTATCACTAAATATTTTATGAAACATAACATTTTAGCAAAAAATAGGAATAAGAATTTAAGATATTCCCATATAGACAAAAACTGAGAAGAGTTATTGCTATTAGACCTATCTTATAAGAAAACTAAAGGAAGTCTTCCAGTTGAAGGGACCCTATTAACTCAAATATACATGAAGAAATAAAGGTCACCAGTAAAGGTAACTACATAGATAAACACAAAAAGTGTAAATATATTTTTGTTTATCTCTTTTTCTCCTAATTTATTTTAAAAAGAACTTTTAAATATAAAACACAATTATAAATCTGTGTTGATAGGCATACAATGCATAAACATTCAATGTTTGTTTTAATAACAGTATAAAGGGAAATAAATTTGACAAAATTATGCTATGCGCATGCATAAATACACCACAGTGAATTCTATCTTTATGTATATCTATAAAGCACCAATTAGAAATAAAGAACTAGAAGGAAGAACAATAGAGGAAGGAGAATAGGGAGGGACGAGGGGAGAGAAAGAGGAGGTACCTGGGACTGAAATGCAGTAAATTAAATTCCATGCATGTATAATTATGTAAAAATGAATCCAACTATTATGTATAACTGTAATGCACTAATGAAAGCATTAAAAATAAAAAATAAATTAAATTAAAAAAACCCAACAGCATAAAGGGAAGGGGTATGGAGCAAAGATTTTGTTTCCTATTGAATAGTCCTATAATAAGTGAAGATACTAAATTCATCATAAAAATGTTCCTACAAAGCAAAGCCTAGTACAAGATTGTTCTACTGACAAATTCTTCCAAACATTAAAAAAATACTAATATCATTTTTATATAATTTCTTCAAGAAAACAAATGTGAACACTTCCCAACTCATCCTATCTAGCAAGTATTACCCTGATATTCAATGAGATGAAGTAATTATAATAAAAGATGACTGTAGACTAATATCTTTTTACAAATATAGATAAAAAACTTTCAAAAATATGAGCAATCTGAGTCCAACAACACTATAATAATAAAATCACAGTTACACAGTTAATGGAGAAAGCTAAAAATTTTCACTTTAGGGTCAAGATAAGTAAGTCTACTCTGGCCTCTTCAACTTTATATTGGAGGTTTTTGCCAGGATAACTAGGGAAGAATAAAAAATAAAAGATACCCATATTGGAAAGGTAGAAGTAACTCTATCTTTATTCATCAGTTCCTTGATCTTTTGCATAGAAAAACTGAGGTAATCCACCAAAAAACAAATTCAGCAAGGTTGCAGGACAGGAGACTGATATATAAAAATCAATTGTACCAATGAACAATCCAAAATAGAATTAAGAAAATAATTCCACTTATGATAGCATCAATCCACTAATTTTAAAATAGATTGTCCATTTTATTTTCTTTTTTTTTGACTTTTTTTATTGTAAACAAATGGGATACATGTTGTTTCTCTGTTTGTACATGGAGTAAAGGCATACCATTTGTGTAATTATAAATTTACATAGGGTAATGTTTGATTCATTCTGTTATTTTTCCCCTTCCCCCCACTCCTCCCACCCCTCTTTTCCTTCTATACAGTCCTTCCTTCCTCCATTCTTGCCCCCTCCCTAACCCTAACCCTAACCCTAAAACTAACCCCTCCCAACCCCCATTATGTGTCATCATCCACTTATCAGCGAGATCATTCTTCTTTTGGTTTTCTGAGATTGGCTTATCTCACGTAGCATGATGTTCTCCAATTTCATCCATTTGCCTGCAAATGCCATAATTTTATCATTCTTTATGGCTGAGTAATATTCCATTGTATATATATATCACAGTTTCTTTATCCATTCATCAAATGAAGGGCATTTAGGTTGGTTCCACACTCTGACTATTGTGAATTGAGCAGCTATGAACATTGATGTGGCTGTATCTCTGTAGTATGCTGATTGTAAGTCCTTTGGGTATAGGCCAAGGAGTGAGATAGCTGGGTCAAATGGTGGTTCCATTCCAAGTTTTCTAAGGAATCTCCACACTGCTTTCCAGAGTGGCTGCACTAATTTGCAGCCCCACCAGCAATGTACAAGTGTACCTTTTTCCCCACATCCTCGCCAACACCTGTTGTTGCTTGTATTCTTCATAATCTCCATTCTAATTGGGGTGAGATGGAATCTTAGGGTGGTTTTGATTTGCATTTCTCTTATTACTAGAGATGTTGAACATTTTTCCATATGTTTGTTGATTGCTTGTAGATCTTCTTCTGTGAAGTGTCTGTTCATTTCCTTAGCCCATTTGTCAATGGGGTTATTTGTATTCTTGGTGTTGAGTTTTTTGAGTTCTTTATAGATTCTGGAGATTAGTGTTCTATCTGAAGTATGATTAGCAAAGATTTTCTCCCACTCTGTAGGCTCTTTCTTCGCATTGCTGATAGTTTCCTTTGCTGAGAGAAAGCTTTTTAGTTTGAATCTATCCCAGTTATTGATTCTTGCTTTTATTTCTTGTGCTATGGGAGTCCTGTTGAGGAAGTCTGGTCCTAAGCCAACATGTTGAAGATCTGGAGTTACTTTTTCTTCTATAAGATGCAGGGTCTGTGGTCTGATTCCGAGGTCCTTAATCCATTTTGAATTTAGTTTCGTGCACGGTGAGAGATATGGGTTTAGTTTCATTCTGTTGCATGTGGATTTCCAATTCTTCCAGCACCATTTGTTGAAGAGGCTATCTTTTCTCCATTGCATATTTTTGGCACCTTTGTCTAGTATGAGAAAATTGTATTTATTTGGGTTTGTGTCCGTGTCCTCTATTCTGTATCATTGATCTACCTGTCTCTTTTGGTACCAATACCATGCCGTTTTTGTTACTATTGCTTTGTAGTAGAGTTGAAGTTCTGGTATTGTGATACCCCCAGCTTCATTTTTCCTGCAAAGGATTGCTTTAGCTATTCTGGGTTTCTTATTCTTCCAGATGAATTTCATGATTGCTTGTTCTATTTCTGTAAGGTACGTCATTGGGATTTTAATTGGAATTGCATTGAATCTGTATAGCACTTTTGGTAGTATGGCCATTTTGAAAGTATTAATTCTGCCTATCCAAGAACATGGGAGATCTTTCCATCTTCTAAGGTTTTCTTGAATTTCTTTTTTCAGTGTTCTGTAGTTCTCATTGTAGAGGTCTTTCACCTCTTTTGTTAGATTGATTCCCAAGTATTTTATTTTTTCAAAGCTATTGTGAATGGGGTAGTTTTCCTAATTTCTCTATCTGAAGATTCATCACTTATGTATAAAAATGCATTAGATTTATGAGCATTGATCTTATATCCTGCTACTTTACTGAATTCACTTATGAGTTCTAAAAGTTTTCTGGTGGAATTTCCGGGTTCCTCTAAGTATATAATCATATCATCAGCAAATAGGGATAGTTTGAGTTCTTTTTTTCCTATTCGTATCCCTTTAATTTCTTTGGTCTGTCTAATTGCTCTGGCTAGAGTTTCAAGGACGATATTGAATAGAAGTGGTGAAAGAGGGCATCCCTGCCTTGTTCCAGTTTTTAGGGGGAATGCTTTCAGTTTTTCACCATTTAGAATGATATTAGCCATGGGCTTAGCATCGATGGCCTTTACAAAGTTAAGGAATTTTCCCACTATCCCAATTTTTTCTAGTGTTTTGAGCATGAAGGGGGGCTGTATTTTATCAAATGCTTTTTCTGCATCTATTGAATTAACATGTGATTCTTGACTTTAAGTCTGTTGATATGGTGAATTACATTTATTGATTTCCTGATGTTGAACCAACCTTGTATCCCTGGGATGAAACCCACTTGATCATGGTGCACTATCTTTTTAATATGTTTTTGTATGCAATTTGCTAAAATTTTGTTGAGAATTTTTGTGTCGATGTTCATTAAGGATATTGGTCTAAAATTTTCTTTCCTTGATGTGTCTCTGTCTGGTTTAGGTATCAGGGTGATATTGGCTTCATAGAATGAGTTTGGGAGGGTTCCCTCCTCTTCTATTTCATGGAATACTTTGAAAAGTATTGGAATGAGCTCTTCTTTAAAGGTTTTGTAGAACTCAGCTGAGAACCCATCTGGTCCTGGACTTTTTTTATTGGTAGGCTTTTGATGACTTCTTGTATTTCATTACTTGAAATTGGTCTATTTAAAATTGTGTATGTCCTCCTTGTTCAGTTTAGGCAATTCATATGTCTCTAGAAACCTGTTGATGTCTTCGAAATTTTCTATTTCATTGGAGTATAGATTTTTCAAAATACCTTCTATTTATGTTTTGTATTTCAATCTTGTCTGTTGTGATATTTCCTTGTTCATTCCGAATTTTAGTGATTTTGGTTTTCTCTCGTCTTCTCTTTGTTAGTGTGGCCAAGGGTTTATCAATTTTGTTTATTTTTTCGAAGAACCAACTATTTATTTTGTCAATTTTTTTGAATTGTTTCTTTTGTTTCAATTTTGTTGACTTCAGCTCTGAGTTTAACTATTTCCTGTCTTCTACTACTTTTGGTGTTGGTCTGTTCTTCTTTTTCTAGGGCTTTGAACTGTAGTGTTAGATCGTTTATTTGTTGAGTTTTACTTCTTTTATTGAATGCGCTCCATGAAATAAATTTTCCTCTAAGTACTGCTTTCATAGTGTCCCAGAGATTTTGATATGATGTTTCTTTGTTCTCGTTTACCTCTAAGAATTTTTAAATTTCCTTCCTAATATCTTCTGTTATCCATTCTTCATATAATAGCATATTGTTTAATCTCCAGGTGTTGGAGTAATTTCTGTTTTTTACTCTTTCATTTATTTCTAATTTCAATCCATTATGATCTGATAGAATACAAGGTAGTGTCTCTATCTTCTTGTATTTACTAACATTAGCTTTGTGGCACAATATATGGTCTATTTTACAGAAGGACCCATGTGCTGCTGAGAAGAAAGTGTATTCGCTCTTGGTTGGATGGTATATTCTATTAATGTCCTTTAAGTCTAAATTATTGATTGTGTTATTGAGTTCTATAGTTTCTTTGTTCAATTTTTGTTTGGAGGATCTGTCCAGTGGTTAGAGAGGCGTGTTAATATCACCTAGTATTATTGTATTATGGTCTATTTGGTTTCTGAGATTGAGAAGGATTTGTTTGACATACATGGATGAGCCACTCTTTGGGGCATAGATGTTTATGATTGTTATGTCTTGCTGATTTATGCTTTCCTTAAGCAGTATGAAATGTCCTTCTTTATCCCTTCTGACTAACTTTGGCTTGAAGTCCACATTATCTGAAATGAGGATGGATACCACAGCTTTTTTGCTGAGTCCATGTGCATGGTATGTTTTTCCCCATCCTTTCACCTTTAGTCTATGGGTATCTCTTTCTTGAGTCTCTTGTAGGCAACATATTGTTGGATCTTTCTTTTTAATCCAATCTGCCAGTCTATGTCTTTTGATTGATGAATTCAGGCCATTAATATTCAGGGTTATTATTGAGATATGATTTGTATTCCCAGTCATCTGACTCATTTTATTTATTTATTTATTTATTTTTGACACGACTTGTTTCCTCCTTTATTTACAGTTCCTTTAGGATAGCTCCTTCCTTTGCTGATTTGCTTCTTTGTTTTTCATCTCTTCCTCATGGAATATTTTGCTGAGAATGTTCTGTAATGCTGACTTTCTTTTTGTAAATTCTTTTAGCTTTTTATCGTGGAAGGATTTTATTTCATCATCAAATCTGAAGGTAAGTTTTGCTGAGTATAAAATTCTTGGTTGGCATCCATTTTCTTTCAGGGCTTGAAAAATGTTGTTACAGGCCCTTCTAGCTTTTAGGGTCTGGATTGAAAAATCTGCTGATATCCGTATTGGTTTCCCCCTGAATGTAACTTGGTTGTTTTCTCTCACAGCCTTTAAAATTCTGTCTTTATTTTGTATGTTAGGTATTTTCATTATAATGTGCCTTGGTGTGGCTCTGTTGTAATTTTGTGTATTTGGAGTCCTATAAGCCTCTTGGACTTGATTTTCCATTTCATTCTTCAGATTTGGGAAATTTTCTGATATTATTTCATTGAATAGATTGTTCATTCCTTTGGTTTGTTTCTCTAAGCCTTCCTCAATCCCAATAATTCTCAAATTTGGCCTTTTCATGATATCCCATAGTTCTTGGAGATTCTGTTCATGATTTCTTACCATCTTCTCTGTTTGGTCAACTTTATTTTCAAGGTTAAATATTTTGTCTTCAATATCTGAGGTTCTGGGGGCTGGGGAGATAGCTCAGTCGGTAGAGTGCTTGCCTTGTAAGCACAAGGCCCTGGGTTTGATCCCCAGCACCCAAAAAAAAAAAAAACTTATTTGAGGTTCTGTCTTCCAGGTGTTCTATCCTATTGGTTGTGCTTTCTATGGAGTTCTTAATTTGGTTTATTGTTTCCTTCATTTCAAGGATTTCTGTTTTTTTTTTTCAATATCTCTAACTCTTTATTGAAATGATCTTTTGCTTCCTGTATTTGCTCTGTTAACTGTCGATTGGTGTGATCATTCAGTGCCTGCATTTGCTCTTTCATTTCATCATTTGCTTCCCTTATCATGTTAATTATGTACATTCTGAACTCCCTTTCTGTCATTTCTGCTGCCATGCTGTCATTGGATTTTATTGATGTAACATCTAGATTTGTTTGAGGTATTCTCTTCCCTTGTTTTCTCATATTGTTCAGGTATCAGTGGACTGCTGAGATGTTGCAGATTTCCTCTATTGACTTATAATGTCCCTGAAGATTTCTAGTATATCCCCTCTTAGCCTTCAGTAGCCTGAAGTCTTGGAGGAAGTTGATAATGCCGTGCTCCACAAGGAAGCTGCCTCTCTAGGGGTGGTGGCCTTCAGGTGGCGTATATTCCCTGCTAGTGGGCAGAGGTGCCTCCACTTGTTGACCGATGATCATCCAAAGGGGAACTAGGCTGCGGGCTGAGGCAAGGCCTGTTTGGGCCTGTGTTTCTGGTTGTACCGTCCTTGTGGGAAAACCTCATCCGGCAGGGAAGACTCACCCAGTGGGGAGGTCTCGCTGGTCAGTTCCCTTCCTAGAGGTTCCCCTCAATCCACAACTACCGCCTGGGCAGGGCAGCCTTCCTAGGCAATGTTTCCAGGGGCCCGGACCTACCTCCTGGGCCTGGGAGCCTCACCCTTCGCAGACGAGTCTCCTTAGGCTGCCTCTCCTCAGAGAATCTGCCCACAGTCCTGGAACCTTCGCTCCACCCCTCAGCTTGTCTCTGCAGCTCTCCACCAAGAAGCCACCTAGGTCCTGGGACCCTGCTCTGCACCTAATCGCCTGGCTAAGCAGCCCCTCCTCTGGGCAGCTGCCCAGAGCCCCAGTGGTTGTTCCGAATCCAAGCGCTGTGTTGAGCAGCCACCTCTACGATGCTCCCAGTTGTCCATGTTCACTGCTCCTGTGGGGGGAGGGGTGTCTCGCCGGGCAACTCTACTTCACAAAGTTCCCTGCGTTCCGGGACTACCGCCCCATTCGGGATGCCTCCCCAACAGGAGAGACTCACCCGGTGGCTTTGAGTTGGTCCCAAGTCTCTCAATATCTCCTCTTTTGAATCCTGAGTCCTGGAGCAACATGAAATGCAGCCACCCTCTAGTCTGCCATCTTGAAAAAAACCTGTCCATTTTCTTTTGAAATTATTTCTGGGATACTTCTTCAACTTTATTTTTAACCATTGTACTAACATTTTCTTCTTCTGCTATTGTTTTTCTTCTTTCCTTCTTTCAGAGTACTAGGGGCTGAACCCAGTGGGGTTCTACCATTATGCTATACCGTCAGACCTTTTATTTATTTATTTTTAGACGGTGTTTTGCTAATTTACTGAGGCTGGCCTTGAACTTGCTGTTCTCCTGCTGCACCTTCCTGAGTAACTGGGATTACATGTATGAGCGACCATGTCCAGCTTGTATTGACATTTTCATTTCCACTATTGTGTTTCTAAAAACCTCTGTTTTGGTTCTCTATTTTGTCCTTTTCTCATCTCTACAACAATATGAGTGTATTTTTGAGGTTTTCTTCTACTCACATAGCACCAAATAACATGCCTTTCGTATGTTTTTTTTTTCAAGTGTTTAATTTGGTCTGTCATTGATGTTTGAGGGTTTCCTGGCATATCTGGTGATCCTTGGCTCTTTGCTTATATTTAAAAACAAATAACATTGATCTTTGGTTATAAATGATCTTTGCTCATAAATAAGTGCAGATAAAGTTTCTTTAGTTTAATCCTAGTGCCATGAAGCTATTATAATATTTCTGCTTTTTTTTTTTTTTTGAGACAGGGTCTTGCTAAGTTACTTAGGGTCTCACTAAGTTGCTGAGACTGGTTTTGAACTTGTAATCCTTCCACCTCAGTCTCCCAAGACACTGGGATTACAGGCATATGCCACCATGCCTGGCTATTATATTTCTTTTCTTTTCTTTTCTTTTTTTTTTTTTTTTTTTTTTTTTTTTGGTGCTGGGGATTGAACCCAGGGTCTTATGCTTGCAAGGCAAGCACTCTACCAACTGAGCTACATCCCCAGCCCCAGCTATTGTATTTCTTGTGAGTCAAATTGCTGTGATAATTTTCCAAATTATCATTTAAAGATTATTAGTCTTCTATTAGCATTCTGCCAACAGAATAAGGAAAGAGGGATTTGCAAAGATGGTTTCAGCATTCATTTTTAAAGAGGATCTTTCATTTAGTTCTTCAGTTTTCAGTAATGTACCTCTAACCTCAAGTATGCCTGGAAACCCTCCTCTTCTCACACTGTAGAACATTTGTTTTACCTTCTCTGGAGGGTAAGCCTCCAGTCTTTTGCTTTCATTTGAGAGGGTAAATTGCCTGGTTGATTGTGTTTGGTAGAGAAACTGTTGGTCTTATTCTTAGACATATTTTTGCTAAATCATTATCTTTAACTCTAGCTTCATTGCCATTTCCAGAGGTACCAGTGATCAAACATTTCTGAGTGTATGGTAAGGGTTTCACATGCCACTGCTGGGACAGGGCTCACTTTTCTCAGGTCTGCTAAGTCTGTCACATTTTTTTGCTATTACATTTCCAAGTATCCTTGATACTGTATTCCCACTAGTTATACCTAGTTATGTTAAAGGAATAGTTAATGGATGATTTTCTTTGCTTTCTATACTCATCTGTGTGTTTCTTTTGAGGATATGTACAAAGTTTGAGCTTTAGAAGCATTGCTATATAACAATCCAGATTATGAGAGTCCCTTTTTGACCTGTATTTCATTGTATGAATATGTCACTATTTAGATCAATAATTTCATATTTTTTGAAATACAGGTTATTTATTTTTTAAATATAAGCAATGATATTTTAAATTTCATTATACATCTGCTAACTCATGGGAGAAATTCTTGATAACATTTTTAACTGCTGAATCGAAGGGCATGATCATTATTATTTTAACAAATGGTCAATTTTCCATCGCAATGGCTTCAGCAATTTATATGTTCATGAACAGTATATGATGGCGCCTATTTCTACATATACTCGTACAGTGAGAATGTTATCAACTTAAACATTTTTTCCAATGAAATAAGGAGAAAATGACAGTTCATTCTCATTTTGTTATTTCTGTGGTCATGAGTGATATGGGAGATCTATTCATTTAATTATAACGGGCTTTAATTTATTCTTTTATAAGTTTTGCTTTTCCTCATTGTTTTCTAACTGCTTCTTTCCTTAAAGGTTTATAGGCATTTGTTATAGAAATTAATGTTTTATATGATACTATTGTTTTCTCTTAATTTGACATATGATATTTTACCTTGTGATTTTTTAAATTTATGTTTTTATTAGTACATTATAATTTTACATAGTTGTGGGGTTCTTTTTAACATATTTATGCTCTATTTCAACCTCAAATACTACCACCTTTTGTCCCCTCCTCCTTCCCCTCAATCCCCTACTTCTACTGGTCTTTCTTCTATTTATTTATTTTTAATTGGTGTACTATAGTTATACATAAAAATAGAATTCATTGTGATATATTCATACATACAGATAGCATAATTTGGTCAATTTCATTCTGCAGTCCCTCCACTTTCCCATTCATCTGCCATCCCCTTCGATCTCCACCACTGTTCTCTTTTCTGTTTTTATGAGATCCCCTTTAAAAAATTCTTTATTTCTCTTCAGATTCTGCATATGAGAGGAACATTTGACCCTTAACTTTCTGAGTCTGGTTTATTTCACTTAGCATGACATATGCTCCAGTTCCATCCATTTACTAGCAAATCATGCAATTTTGTTCTTAATGGTTGAATAGAACTCAACTGTGCATTTATACATACATTTTCTTTTTTAAAAAATATGATATATATTTATTGTCTTTTTTATATACCACATTATAAATTATGAAACAGATGATTGCTTTAGTAAGAAGCATATGACAAACATTTATTGTTGAAAATAATTTGATTTCTGCAGCTGAAACATGAATAAATACAAGATAATGGAATTCTGAGAAAATAGAAAAAATAAGAGCAAAAGTTTTGTTTTTATTTACAAATTATCAGAATACAAAAAAATAAGCAAAGGGATTAACTGATAGACCTCGATCTCTTAGGAAACCTTCTGAATGTCCAGTTTATTTTAAGAACAAAATAAGCCATTTCACCTCCCTTAACCAATTTCCAAATGTTCATAGTTTCATTAGTTCTATTTGTGTTCTATTTGTGGAGCTGTGATGAGAGCTATTTCACATCTTTAAGAAGTGATAGTGTAGACATAATGGAATCTCTGCACCCTGGATAATTTAAAATGGAAATCTAAGTCATACCACATTTTCTTTATCAATACATTTATTGGGGACACCTCAGTTGGTTTTATAACAAGGCTATTGTGTGAATTGTGCTGCTATAAACATTGCTATGGCTGCATCCCTATATAGTATGCTGATTTTTAGAACTTTTGGATATATACCAAGCAGTGGGATATTTGAATCATATGGTGGTTCCATTCCTAGTTTTTTTTTTTTTGTACCAGGGATGGAACCCAGGGGCACTTAAACATTGAGACACATTCTCATTTTTTAAAATTTTTAAAATTTGAGCCAGCACAGTGGCATACACCTGTAATCCTAGCAGCTTGGGAGGTTGAGGCTGGGGAATTTTGAGTTCAGAGCCAACTTCAGCAACTTAGCGAGGCCCTAACCAATTTTGCGAGAGTCTGTCTGTAAATGAAATATATAAAAGACTGGGGATGTGGCTCAGTGGTTAAGCACCCCTGGGTTTAATCTGCAGTACCAAAAAAAATTTTTTTTTGAGATAGGGTCTCGATAAATTGCTTAGGCCCCCACTAAGTTGCTGAGGCTAGCCTTGAACTTGCAATCCTCCTGCTTCAGCCTCCTGAGTAGCTGGGATTACAGGCATGCACCACCATGCTCTACTCATTTTGTGTTTTTTTATTTATTTTTTTAAGAATCTCCATACTGTTTTCCAAGTGGTTGTATGAATTTGGAGCCCCACCAACAATGAATGAGTGTACCTTTCCCCCAAAGTCCTCACCAGCATTTATTGTTATTTGTATTCTAGATGAATACCATTCTAACTAAAATGAGATGGAATCTCAATGTAGGTTTGATTTCAATTTCTCTAATTGCTAATGATGTTGAATATTTTTATTCATATATTTGTTGGCTATTTGCAGTTTTCTTTTGAGAAATGTCTGTTTAGTTCATTTGGCCATTAATTTATTGATTGGGGTTATTGGGTTGGGGTTTTTGGGTTCTTTATATATTCTGGATGTTAGTCCCCTCTCAGAAGAGTAGCTGTTAAAGAGTTTCTCCCATTCTATGTAGGCTCCCTCTTCACGCTCCTGTTTCCTTTGCTGTGCAGAAGGTTTTTAATTTGTAGCCATCTTACTTAGTGAATCTTGGTTTCATTTATTGAACTTTAGGAGTCTTATTAAGGAGGTTGGTGTTTATGCCAACATATTGGAATGTTGAGCCTATGTTTAGCAGTTCTTTCTGGTCTAACTCCTAGGTCTTTGATTCACTTTGAGTTGAGTTTTGTGTAGGGTGAGAGATAAGGATCTAGCCTCATTCTTCTACATATGCATATCCAGCACCATTTGTTAAAAAAGTTATCTTTTCTCCAATCTACATTTTAGACACCTTTGTCAAGGATCATATGAATGTATCAAGGTGGATTTGTCTGTCTTCTATTTCATTGGTTTTCATGATAATAGCATGCTGTATTTGCCATGTGATATATTTTTATTCTATTTAGTTATACATGACAGCAGAATGTATTTTGATTCATTGTACACAAATGGAGTACAATTTTCATTTCTCTGGTTGTACACAATGTAGAGTCACACTGTGTATACACACTATGTATGTGTATGTATACATACACACTATGTGTATGTAGAATCATACACATACATAGGGTAATGATGTCTGTATCATTCCACCATCTTTCCCATCCCCCTTCCCCCACCCCTCCCCTCATTCCCCTCTGCACAATCCAAGGTTCCTCCACTGTTCCCTTACCCACCCCCCATTATGTATCAGCATCCACTTATCAGAGAAAACATTTGATCTTTGGATTTTGGGGATTGGCTTATCTCACTTAGCAGGATATTCTCCTACTTCATCCATTTACCTGCAAATACCATAATTTTATTCTTCTTTATGATTGAGCTATACTTCGTTGTGTATATATACCACAGTTTCTTTATCCATCCATCTGTTGAAGGGCATCTAGGTTGGTTCCACAATCTAGCTATTGTGAATTGAGCTGCTATAAACATTGATGTGCCTGCGTCACTGATTTTGTCCTTGGTATAGGTCAAGGAGTGGGATGGTTGGGTCAAATGGTGGTTCCATTTCAAGTTTTCTAAGGAATCTCCATACTGCTTTCCATGGTAGGTGCACCAATTGGCAATCCCACCAGCAATGTATGCATGTACCTTTTCCCCTACATCCTCGCCAACACTTATTGTTGCTTATATTCTTGATAATCACCATTCTAATTGGGGTGAGATGAACTCTTAGGGTTGTTTTGATTTGTATTTCTCTAATTACCAAAGATGTTGAACACTCTTTCATATATTTATTGATTGCTTGTATATCTTCTGTGAAGTGTCTGCCCAGTTCTTTAGCCCATTTATTGATTGGGTTCTTTGTATTTTTCGTGTAAAATTTTGTAAGTTCTTTATAAATTTTGGAGATTTGTGCACTATCTGAAGTGTGTGTGGAAAAGATTTTCTCCCACTCTGTAGGCTCTCTTTTCACATTATTATTTCCTTTGCTGAGAAAAAGGTATTTAGTTTGAGCCCATCCCATTTATTGATTCTTACTTTCATTTCTTGCACTCTAGGAGTATCATTAAGGAAATCTGATCCTAAGCCAACATGATGAAGATTTGGGCCTACTTTTTCTTCTGTTTGGTGCAGGGTCTCTGGTCTAATTTTAGGTCCTTGATCCATTTTGAGTCGAGTTTTGTAAAGGGTGAGAGATAGGGGTTTAATTTCATTTTACTGCATATGGATTTCCAGTTTCCTCAGCACCATTTGTTGAAGAGGTTATTTTTTCTCCATCGTATGTTTTTGGCACCTTTGTCTAGTATGAGACAACTGTATTTATGTGGGTTTGTTTCTGTGTATTTTATTCTGTACCATTGGTCTGTCTATTTTGGTGCCAATACCATGCCATTTTTGTTAGTATTGCTCTGTAGTATAGTTTAAGGTCTGGTATTGTGATGCCTCCTGTTTCATTCTTCTTGCTAAGGATTACTTAGGCTATTTTGGTCTCTTATTTTTCCAAATGGATTTCGTGATTCAATTGCATTGAATCTGTATAGCACTTTTGGTAGTATGGGTATTTTGACAATATTAATTCTGCCTATCCAAGAACGTGGTGGATCTTTCCATCATCTGAGGTCTTCTTCAATTTCTTTCTTTAGTGTTCTGTAGTTTTCATATTGTAGAAGTCTTTCACCTCTTTTGTTAGATTGATTCCCAAGTATTTTTATTATTTTAAAAAATTAAAAAAATATTTTTAGATGTTGATAGACTTTTATTTTATTCATTTATTTATATGTGGTGCTGAGAATTGAACCCAGTGCCTCACACATGCTAGGCAAGTGCTCTACCACTGAATCACAATCCCAGCCCTCAAGTATTTTATTTTTTTTTAGGTTAATGTGAATGGGTTAGTTTTCCTAATTTCTCTTTCAGAGGATTCATCACTCATGAATAGAAATGTATTAGATTTATTGGTGTTGATTTTATATGCTGCTACTTTGTTGAATTCATTAAGTAGTTCTAGAAGTTTTTTAGTTGAATTTTTTGGATCCTCTAAATATAGAATCATGTCATTGGCAAATAGTGATAGTTTGATTTCTTTTTTTCCTATTTGTATCCCTTTAATTTCTTTCATCTGTCTAATTGTTCTGGCTAGAGTTTCAAGGACTATGTTTAATAGAAGTAGTCAAAGAGGGCATCCCTGCCTTGTTCCAGTTTTTTGAAGGAATGCTGTCAATTTTTCTCCATTTAGAATGATGTTGGCCTTGGGCTTAGCATAGATAGCTTTTACAATGTTGAGTTATGTTCCTACTATCCCTATTTTATCTAATGTTTTGAGCATGAAGGGGTGCTGTATTTTATATTTTATCAAATGCTTTTTTTGAACCTATTGAAATGATCATATGATTTTTAACTTTAAGTCTATTGATGTGATGAATTACATTCATTGATTTCTGAATGTTGAACCAACCTTGCATCCCTGGGATGAACCCCACTTGATCATGGTGCATTATTTTTTTAATATGTTTTTGTATGTGATTTTGTTAATTTTGTTAAGAATTTTTGCATATATGTTCACTACGGATATTGGTCTGAAATTTTCTTTCCTCGATGTGTGTTTGTCTGGTTTTGGTCTCAGGATGATACTAGCTTCATAGAATGAGTTTGGAAGGATTCCCTCCTGTTGCTCCCTGGCGGGCAACAAGGTCCGATGTACCTCCTTAGGGCCCGCCTGAGGAGAATACGGGACCGAGCAGGATGAGTGTCGGCGGCAAAGGAAACACCAGAGCCGGGAGGTCTGTCAACGCACGAGGCACAGCAGGAATCTCGTTTATTGAGGAAGTCACACAGCTTTTATGTAGGGTGGGGGCTAGGTGGGAACAATCAGCTTAAAGGTCAGCAAGGCAGGGGGAATTCACGAGGGCGAGAGTCCCATAGGACTATATGGCAAGCACTTGAGCTGATCATGTTTGGGGAACTCTTGCTAACCAATCCCTGACAGTAGGGGGTGGAGATAAGCAGGCCAATCAGGGAGTTACACATAACTGGTTGCTGGGTAAGAACACATTTTTCAGTTTCCAGGGGAGAATGGCAGTACAAAGAAGTCCGGGTAAACTGTTGGTGGGTCAGGCAGTGCCACGTATGAGGAAGTGGTTGCCATTATAGGGTGTGTCCCCTATACCCTCCTTTTCTATTTTATGGAATACTTTGAGGAGTATTGGTATTAGTTCTTCTTTGGAGGTCTTGTAGAACTCAGCTGAAAATCTGTCTGTTCCTGGGCTTTTCTTGGTTGGTAGGCTTTTGATGGCATCTTCTATTTCATTGCTTGATATTGTTGTGTTTAATTTGTGTATGTCCTCCTGATTCAATTTGGTATGTCCCATGTCTCTAGAAATTTGTTGATGTCCTTGAGATTTTCTACTTTTTTTGAGTATAGATTTTCAAAATAGCTTTTAATTCTTTCGTATTTCAATAGTTTCCATCATGATATTTCCTTTTTCATCATGAAGTTTAGTAATCTGAGTTTTCTCTCTCCTTCTGTTTGTTAGTGAGGCTAAGGGTTTATCATTTTTAAAAATTTTTTCAAAGAACCAACTTTTTGTTTTGTCAACGTTTTCAATTATTTCTTTTGTTTCAATTTCATTGATTTCAGCTCTGATTTTAATTATTTCCTGTCTTCTACTATTTTTGGTATTGATCTGTTCTTCTTTTTCTAGGACTTTGAGATGTAGTGTTAGGTCATTTATTTGTTGACTTTTTCTTCTTCAGTGCTGGGGATTGAACTCAGGGCCTTGTGCTTGACAGGAAAGTACTCTATGAGCTGAGTTATATCCCCAGCCCCTACTTTTTCTTCTTTTAATGTATAAGCTCATTGCAATAAACTTTCCTCTTAGCACTGTTCTCATAGTGTTCCAGAGATTTTGATATGTTGTATTGGTGTTCTCATTTACCCCTAAGAATTGTTTTTAATCTCTTCCCTGAAGTCTTCTGTTATCCGTGTGTCATTCAATAGCATATTATTTAGTCTCCAGGTTGGTAGTAACTTTAATTTTTAAAATTTTATCATTGATTTCTAGTTTCATTGTTATGATCTGATAGAATGCAGGGTAGTATCTCTATTCTTTTGTATTTGCTAAGAGTAGCTTTGTGGCATAACATATGCTCTATTTTAGAGAAGGATCCATTTGCTGCTAAGAAAAAAGTGTATTCACTCAATGATGGATGGAATATTCTATATATGTCTGTTAAGTCTAAATTATTATGTTCTATAGATTCTTTGTTCAGTGTTTGTTTGAAAGATCTCTCCAGTGGTGAGATGTGTTAAAGACACTGAGTATTATTGTGTTGTGGTCTATTTGGTTCTTGAAATTGAGAAGGGTTTGTTTGATGTACATAGATGCTCCATTGTTTTGGGGTATAAATATTTATGATTGTTATGTCTTGTTGATTTATGGTTCCCGTAAGCAGTATGAAATGTTCTTCTTTATTCCTTCTGACTAAATTTGGTTTGAAGTCCACCACTTTATCTGATATGAGAATGGAAACCCCTGCTTTTTTACTGTGTCCATGTGGGAAATAAATTTTTTCCCATCCTTTCACCTTCAGTCTGTGGATGTTTTTTCTTATGAGTCTCTTGAAGGCAGCATATTTTTGGGTCTTTTTAAAAATTCCAATCTGCCAGTCTATGTATTTTGATTAATGAGTTTAGGCCATTAACATTCAGGATTATTATTGAAATATGATTTGTATTCCTGGTCATTTTGGCTTATTTTTGTTTTTTAACCTGACTTGGTTTCTCCTTTGATTGACTTTTCTTTTGGTGTAGTTCCTCCCTTTGCTGACTTTCATTGTTTTTCATTTTCTCCTCATATTTTGCTGCAAATGTTCTGTAGTGCAGGCTTTCTATTTGTAAATTCTTTTAACTTTTGTTTATCATGGAAGCTTTTTATTTCATTAATAAATCTGAAGCTTAATTTTGCTGGATATAAGATTCTTGATTGGCATTCTTTTTTTTCACAGCTTGGTATATATTGTTCTAGGATGTCCTATCTTTTAGGGTCTGGGTTGAGAAATCTGCCGATATCTGAATTAGTTTCCCCCATATATAATCTGATACTTTTCTCTTGTAGTCTTTAAAATTCTATCTTAGTTTGTATGTTGGACATTTTCATTATAATGTGCCTTGGTGTGGATCTGTTGTAATTTTGTACATTTGGTGTCCTGTAAACCTCTTGTATTTGATTTTGCATTTCATTCTTCAGGTTTGGGAAATTTTATGATATTACATTGAATAGATTGTTAATTCCTTTGGTTTGTAACTCTGTGCCTTCCTCTATTCTGATAATTCTTAAATTTGATATTTTCATGTTATCCCATAATTCTTGAAGGTTTTGTTCATGATTTGTTACCATCTTTTCTGTGTGGTCCACTTTATTTTCAAGTTTAAATATTTTGTCTTCATTGTCTGAGTTTCTGTCTTCCAAGTGATCTAGTCTATTGGTGATGCTTTCTATTGAGTTTTCAATTTGGCTGATTGTATCCTTCATTTCAAGGATTTCCATTGTTTTTTCCCAGAATCTCTTTATTGAAGTAATCTTTTGCTTCCTGCATTTGCTCCTTTAACTCTTTATTGATCTTTTGTTGCCTGCATTTGTTCTTTTATATGTCATCCTTTACTTCACAGATTATTTTAATTATGTACATTCTGAGCTCCTTTCTGACATTCTTCTACAATGCTGTCAATGAATTCTATTAATATAGCATCTTGGTTTGTTTGCGGTGCTTTCTTCTCCCCTTTTTTCAATGTTGTTCATGTGTCTTCCCCTCTAGCAGTGTGGATATGAGGTATTAGAGTTTCCTCCTATAGATTTATGGTGTCTCTACAGGTTTCCAATACCTTGCCTTTAAGGGGAGATCAATATTAACAGCACCCAATGCAACAAATATGCAGCCTTAAACAAAATAGCCCCTATTAATATGTTAACAGTTTAGTCGCAATAAATGGAGATGATGTGTTCAATTATTATCTACAACATAAACTTTAAGTTTGCTGTAAGTGTACAATTTCTAATGGTGGACAAAGAGAGAATGAGGGAGGGGTGTAGGATATGGTGTTAATGAGGTGGGAGGTGAGACTATAGAGGTATTAGAACATAGGGAGAGTGAAAGAGGAATCAAAAGAAGTTGGTTTTTAGCAGGAGGAAAGAGAGAAAAACTGTGAGGAAACAGATAACTAAGAGGAAAATAGAGTGAGAAAAAAAGAAAAAAAATGTAAAAAAATAGAAGAATTTACATCAAAACTATAATATACTATTCAAATATCCCAGCACTCAGTAGCCTGGTGGTGAAAAGTACTTGATTTCAAAAATATTGGGAAAGTGAGAGTAGGAAAAAAGAAAAACTAGGGGGAAAAAAGAATCTCAAAGGAAAATTGAACAATTGTTTCTGTTGGAGTTCAGTATCTTTTCTGCTTCCCTTCTCATTTGATAGGTGGGGTTGCCTGGAGTTTGCTGGTAACTCAACCCTCAGGATGGCAAATGGTGCTAGGGTGGGAGGGTTAGACTTGGAGGTGGGATTCCTGGGTGGGATATAGCAATTGCCAGTCACGCTGGAAGGCTGCACCCCAGGACTCTCCTTTGTGGTCTACTTGTGTGATGCAGGAGCCTGATCTTAGCCCCTTACCTCACTTGTGGATCCCACAATTCCTGGTCTCTAATTTAATCTTTAAACTTTATCTATCCTACCCCTGCCCTTCAACATTTCAATCAAGGGCTTCTCTCCCCAGAGCTCCTTGGGGCTGATCACCAGGACCTGTGCACCTATTGCAGAAAACCATTCTGTATTTTGTAGATCAGGACCAGGCATGGAGGGCTGTGAGCCAGTCACATAGCTGCAAGTGCTGGTCTGGGTTGATGACTAGGGGGTGGTTGGAAGACAGGGGATTGAGGAGCTAGAGGGCCCTGTTGATTGCCAAACTGGTAAGACCGAGTGATCAGTGGATGCTGAAATGGGGAGGGAGTTGTGGACTGGGCTGATATGGAGTCCCAGCAAGTGCTGCCCATTGTCTCTGGGATCCCATTTGGTGCTATGCTGGTTGGTTGGACAAACTGGGATCAAGATGTCCTCACATGGGCCTGGGGTTGTGGCTCAGTGGCAGAGCACTAGCCTAGCATGTGTGAGGCACTGGGTTTGATTCTCAGCACTACATATAAATAAATAAATTAAATATCCATTAACAACTAAAAAATATTTTTTAAAAAAGATACTCTCACACCCTTTTCCAACCTACTGACCATTTCCAAGGCTCTCTCCTGCCTCTGCAGCAAGATGGTGGCTATTAGCACACCTAACAGGGATATCTCAGATGTAACCAAGCCTGCAGTGAACTTGGTGATGTACTTTCAGTTCCTGGCTGTTATCCCTAGATGGAATGGCCATGTCCCTAGTTGGTGGTGGTGGCAGTGGCTAACCTGTAGGTAGCTTCATATTGGGCTTCTAGTCTCCAGTCTGTGTCCCAAGATGGAAACTGCTTTAACTAAAGATAGCAATGTCAACTGTGGAGGTAACCCAAGATGGTGCAGGAGGTCCCAAGATGGAGACAACTACTTTCAGAGATGTTAGATAAGTAAGGGTGGGCCATGCAGTGGCATTGGGCAGCCTGTTCAGAGATATAGCACTGTGGCAGGTGGCTGTCTCTAGGCCTTGTCTGGTGTTCCAAGGTGGATGTTACTATGTGGAGGGAGGTGTGGAGGCAGCTGCAGTGACCCAAGATGGAGGCTGCCACATATCGGTAGATGGAGAGCTGCAGCACAGTGGCCCCTGTGCTGGCAAGGCAGAAGATCTGTAGGACAGGCAGGGACACCATGTGATATTTTTAATGTGATCAAACATTCCATGTTATTCATATAATGTCTTCTAGATTTTAAATGCAATCTTAAAGAAATACAATCAATCAGCAAATATGTGAAAAAAGGTTCGACATCTCTAGCAATTAGAGAAATACAAATAAAAAATACACTGAAATTCAATCTCACTCCAGTCAGAATGGCAATTATCAAGAATACAGGCAACAACAGGTGTTGGCGAGGATGTGGGGTAAAAGGTCCACTCATACATTGCTGGCAGGAATGCAAATTGGTGCAGTCACTCTGGGAAGCAGTATGGAAATTCCTCAGAAAATTTGGAATGGAACCACAATTTGATTCAGTCATCCCACTCCTAGGTTTATATCCAAAGGACTTAAAATCAGCATATTACAGTGATGCAGCCACATCAAAGTTTATAGCAGCTCAACTCACAATAGCTAAACTATGAAACCAACCCAGATACCCTTCAACAGATGAATGGATAAAGAAAATGTGGTATATATCTACCTATCTATCTATCCATATATATATATATATATATATATATATATATATATATATATATATTTCAGGGCAAGAAAATAAATAATTAGGGATTAATCCTCTGTAACATCATACTTTTCCTCCCCCTAATCTACCACCAGAAACCAGAGAACAGGGAAGCCCACTGAATTTACTTATACTACTGACCCTCTCAAGCAAGGTACGTAGTTGATGTTCAACCAGAGAAGCAGAACCAATGGGAGATATACACCCAAAATATGTACACAAAATCACTTCTGTCTGTGTGTATGTAGGCGGGTTATTACAAGGAATTTCCTTACCCAATCAAATATCATGCTGTCTAGAAAGTCCAAAGTCCACAGGGCACGAAATCAGGAAGGGAAGATCACAAGAAGGTAGAATCCCTCCAACAGGGGCTGAAGAAATTGAAGGAATGTCCAGGGCAAAGGCAGAGCAGTTGCAGACTCAACCAGTATCTCATGCCAACAGTCAGCAAATCAGCCACAACAGTGTGAAGATCCCTAGATGTAGAAATAGCTAAAGTGTTTCTTTCTGCTGCTTTGGCTTTCTATTCTCAGGGAGGGCTTCAGCCTTCCTTTTAAAGGGCTTCCATCTGATTAGGTCAGGCCCTAACAAAATCTTCCTTTTGATTTCCTCAACAGAAACTGATTAGAGACTTTAATTACAACTGCAAAATACCTTCACAGCAGGACCTAGGTTAGCCTTTGATTGAATAATTCGAATAAGGTGTGTTTTCTATAAAATAGCTGCTGCCTCCCTTCTCTTCAGTTCTAATGGGGGAATTCCCCTCGGTAGCCCGGAGCAGAAATTCTGGGCACTGTGGTTCCACCTAGCCAAATTGACATGTTACATAAACTTCCTTGTGGGGCATAGAGCAGGATGTTAGAAGGGTGAAGAGTCATCTGGAGGAGCAAACAGAAGAAAACCAGCATGAAATACATGCTGCTTATCATTTCTTTTTTGCAGTGATGGGAAGCAAACTCAGAGGCTCACATGCTAGGCAAGCAAGCACTCCAACATTTAGCTATATCCCCAGTCCCTTATCATTTTAATTGACAAAATGCATATGTGTTTATGTTTTACAAAAAGATGTTTTGAAATAAGGACATATTGTGGAATGGCTAAATCAAAGTTAGATTTTGACTGGAGGATGTCATATGTAATTATATTTGTATTCCCAGTTAAGAGATTGTTCCTAAAGATAGAAGCATCTATTTATTGGTCTCTATTGATTTATTGGCCAGGTTCCTTCCTAACAAGATATAACCCATTGCATTAGTTTAGTTTTTATTTAATACTTTAGTGCAGGAAGTTAGGAGGGTTCAAGAGGGAAAGGCAGGCACAGCTAAAGACACACATATGTTGGGGGGGATGTATTATATACTTATTTGGTTTAATAAAAAACCCCTCTATAATATATATCCTCTTCATAAATAAAAATGGGACAGAAAAAAATGAATGATTTTAATCTGGCATGTATGTGCATCTTCTGCTTTCCTATATAATGTGTGCATAATACCACAGTCCACTGACCAAATACCTAAAAGAAAAAAAGTATCAGGAAGGAAAAAAGTATTAAGAAAAGAAAGGTTCAATTTAAATTGGGTAAACTAGTAGAAGTAAAATGTCTTTAAAATTAACTCACAAGTCTCTACGTGGTCACACTAATAAAATGTTGATGTTTATAAAATGTCTAATATCAATTTTTCTAGGACTTTTCTTCAACAGGGAAGAGATGGCAAACACTGTTTACACTTGTCTGACATCTTGTTTTTTTACACTTGTCTGATATCTTGTTTTTTTTTTTTTACAATGAGATGAGTGAATTAGAGTTGACATGTATGGGATTACTCAAATGTGTTTGTTAGAGACATCTAATTAATTTACAAAGTTATTCCATGGAGTAACATATTTAAAAACATTATTCTTTGTATATTAAATGTGTTCATATTTTCCAGGTATACAAGCCTTTAAAGCAGAAAATTTATCAAGTTGCTATTCTCCAAATTAAACTTGTCTATAATGGTAAACCTATCATTTAATGTTCTATTATAGGACCTGTCATCAATAGGGTATATGTAAAAATTGTTAAATGTATTTCTAAACATTATTGAGAGCATGATTTGTTTAAAGGTTAAACATGAAAGCATTTTGCCATTTTGCCACACAAAAGGAAACTTAAAAGCTCTCTCAGCCTTTCTTTAATTCATGCTTTAGATATAATGTTAAATTGTGTTAACTAATGTTCATATAGACTCAGGAGTCAATATATGTAAACATCTTAAAATAACATTTAAGAAAGAGTGTAATACGCAGTAGCAAAAATGGGACAACAGTGACTGAGATTGGGGTCTCTGATGACCTCATGGCTGTGGCATGCCTGGTGCCTGGGAGTGCTGCTGTGCAGGGGCACAAGATGCCTAACTGCTGTGGCAGTGCATTGATCTCAGGCACACAGCTCTTGGGCAGGAAGGAATTCTTTTGCTAGATAACCAGTGTTTCATCAGCTCCCTTCCCTGGTTCCTGCCCACCTTACAGTAACTTTGAACAGTGAACTTCCTTAAGAGCTACACAGAGCTCCTAACATTGCACTTTGCAGCTCTGAAAAAAGTTACGTTAATGTCCTAGTCTCTGTAACCTTCCTAAAAACAAAGAATAATGCTTACATACTTATATAAAGATTGCTGACATAACTCTTTAGATCTGCATTTCCATCAGAGAACAGAGTTCCATCTGATCTCGGCTTAATCTTCAAAATCTGTGTTTATAAACCTTTATTTTCTAATACTCCTTTGTCTCTCACTGAACTTGAGAATTTGGTCATGCTGGTCATGGCAAAAGAGGAAGCCCCGCCTTACCTGAGATAAGGCTCTGCCTCACAACCCTGCTGCACGTTAGAATGGCTCCAAAGTAAGCCAGACTTCAACTCATTTAAAGTTGTGTTCAAAAGTTTGATGTTTGTTGTAAAGATTACTGTGATCTCAACCAGGGGATATAATGAATAACTCAGTCAAAATTCAAGCTAGCTATTGTACAAACTGAATGTTTTACTGTTGGTGATTCCATTTTTTATTTCCTTGTAAACTCTAACTGTTGCCTGATATTTTGCAGAAGTATACACCATAGATTAACTTGAAAAGCCATCACCTATAGGACAGATAATGTAGACCCCAATTAGATAAAAAGGGGTAAATAACTGTAAAGTTATAGACATTGAAGCTAAAGCCCAGTACTCTTACTTTATGACTGGTGAGACTGACTTGCTTGATGGTTAAGATCAAACTTAGAGATTGAGGTTAAATACAGAGGTCAAGAAAAGTCCATATTTGGGTCTTGCCCTCAAAGTCAGCCCAAACCCAGGGAACAAGAGGACTTCTCTAAGGAGGTTTACAACTCTGGGTCACACAACCTCCTGATCAAGGAGATTGATGAGGCCACTAGAGGAAAAACCACTCAGTGCACCTGCTGCAGAGGAGGGTCAAGGTAAAAGGGAGACATCCCTGGTGCTTTCAAGGGAAGCCACCTCATGGAGGAGACCCTGCCTAACCAATGGCACTAATGGAGCTAAGAAGCTGCTCTTAAGTTCTCTATGAGTGACCCCTGTGGGAACTCAGCTGACTCTTTAACAGATAGGAACGGGTCACTTTGACCAGCTTGATCTTAAACACCTAGCAAAACAGTTAAAACCAAAATATAGCCTTTCTTGGGCATTTAAAAGAAATAATAGTTAAATGTAACTTAAGATGTACACTTGTGTTAGCCTACTAGAATAAAGACTAAAAGCTACAAAAGAGATTCTTAGGCAAATGTGCCTGATAACTATCAAGAGAAACTGCCAGAGTCAGAAGATTTAGTCAGTTTGAAGCCTAATCTATGTTTGCTAGTAACAGAAGTATAGAGATCTCTACTAAATGTTGTGTTTACATTCCTGATAACCTGGACAATGTTAAAGTTCCCAAATAAAGGCCTTGTCCTCTCCAGCCTTTGCTAGACCTTGTTGTGGGAACAACTTCTCAGTTCTTCCACCACCTGGTGAGGAATTATTGACTTCTGTCATCTTTATGATATGCATTGTCATGTTCCAGATTCTGCAACATTTATATTGTATCAACCTCATTTCAGTACTCAAGTCTTTTTGTTCTTCTCTCATAGAAGCACTCATCCCCAGATGCCTTTATAACCTGTTCTTCCCCAAACGGACTTGTACCACGGACCCCTCAATTGACCCGATTTCTAAAAGGGAACTCCAAACTGCTTGCCCCATGCTGTTCCCTTCCAGCTCGTAGAAGCCAGATTGGTCATCACCCCCTTTTCCTACAGCAGTGAAGGAGTTCCTAAAATTAGAGGGGTGAATGAAGCCAGAATTAGGGACAGGCAGTTAGTGTAGAGATGGGGGATCAGTCAAATCGAGGAAATGAAGTCCATGAAGACCATCTGCCTTTGGAAGTCTGGAAGGAGAATGAACTTTTTACATCTCACCTGCAAAACCAGCCCTAGTCACTTAGGCAGGAAGGAGAGAGAAGGCTTCGGAAAGAACTGGAGAGCAAAAGATTTTCTTATAAAAACAGAAATGGGGGAATGTAATGTATAAAGTTGCTCCCCCGCCCTTTCTGTCGCAGCCATTTTCCCCACCTCTCAACCACTTGTCAATCTGTGAACATCCTGGCTAGCTATTGGTTCATCAGTCAGCTTGCAAGTATCCTTCTCTGATATTGGTCCCCTGTTAGCCTGGCGGAATTCAACTGTTTACTGTAGCTACCCCGCCATGTTTTCTCATCCTTCTGTCTCTCCTACTCACTTTCTCTATCCTCCCGGCTTTCACACTCTCTCTAACATGCACCCTTTCTCATTCTCTTTCTTTTCCTCTCATTTTCTCTCTTACCCTGCAGGGAGACACTCTGTTTGCTTAATAAACTCCCTTATGTGATTTCCTGTGTCTGGTGTGGTTTCCGTGGGATCCCTTACAGAGGGGAAGTCTGCCCTACGTGAACCACAGACTGTCTGACTCATTTTTGAATATTAAAAAACAAAACTTTCCTCCAGAGTTTATCAGTAGTCTGAGATCCACGAGCAATCTTGGGATTACAGCATGGCAGAGCCTACAGAAACCAGAGACCCAGATCTGTGAGTTTGTAGGGGTCTATGTTGACCTGTCTGAGCCTAACAATCCTGTGAAAAGTCAGAAACTGAGAGCATTTTGCCCTGGGGAACACAGGTGAGAGAGGTTGGAGAGAGTGGAGCTCTCCTCAGTTCTGCGAATCCTGAGGCTTCTGGAGATTGATGGGACTGGCTACAGTGGGTTAGAAGATTAGAAGAGGGTGGGAGGGCATTTTCCTTTCAGCTGACCCAGCTAGCTAGTAGGCACCCACTGGGTCCCTGGGACCCACTTGGGCTGTCATTTATAGAGTCCTGGCACCAGCCTGGTCCCTGACTCCTTCCACAGTTGGCCACCAGTGGTCCCCTGGACCTTCCAGGTCTGACATCATTTCAGGACCCAAGAGGGCCCTCCAGTTCCCCAGTACCCAGTCTGCCTACCCCTCCCTAGCCCCCAACTAGGCCCATTGCACAGAGCTTCGTGGCTGGCCCACAGGTCTCAGTGCCTGGCCTTGGTCCACCTGACACAAAACAGCTGAGTCCCAGATGAGCCTGGGATCCACATGCCTCTTAGCTGCCAGACCCACCAGATCCAGCACACAGCTGTTTCATCAGTACACAGGTCCTGGCACCCAGCCCTCAGGATTGACTGGAAGAGAAGCACCTGACTGGAAGTCCAAAAGGGCAGGGGTGAGAGAGAGATTGATTTGGAGACTGAATCAGACAGCAGAAATCAGGGGCCCTACCACATGAGGGGCCAATTATAGACTCCTACATCACACAAGTGGAATCCAAAGGAGATTCCTGGGGTGCAGTCTTCCAGTGTGGACTGGCAATTGGTCGGCCCTGGAGGTGTGCTGACTTAAAATCTCCAGATCGATTGGCACCCAGCAAAGAGACCAGAGCATACCTAGAAACCCCACCCATCCTGAGGGTGGAACTAGCATCGTATACCAGACAACCCCACCTACGTGCTGAGAAGGGAAGTTGAGAAACTTCTAAACTCCAACAGAAATAATTTTTCAATTTTGCACAGATATCCCTTTTTTAATTCTTTTTTTTTCACACACATTTCTACCATTTTTGAAACCAAGTATCTTTCATGCATTAGTTTATTGAGGACTGGGATGTCTGAATAGTATATTACAATTTTGTTGTGTATTTCTTCTTAAAAATATTTTTAGTTGTAGATGGACACAATACCTTTATTTTATTGATTTACTTTTATGTGGTGCTGAGGATCAAACCCAGTGCCTCACACATGCTAGGCAAGTGTTCTACCACTGAGCCACAACCCCAGTCCCTTGTTGTGTATTCTTTTATTTTTACTTTTTTCTTTCCAATTTTATTAAATAATTTTTACTTTATATATTTTTTTCTCTCACTTATCTGTTTCCCTGGATTCTTTCTCTATTTTCTTCTGCTAATAGCCAACCTCTATTATTTTCTCTTTGTCTCTTTCTATAAGTTTTTAATTCTATCTTCTCCTTTCTCATAAATATCACATCCTACACCATTTCTGTTCTCTTTGTCAACCATTTGCAATTGTAAACCCTTTTGCAAACTGTTTATATTTTAGACAATAATTGAACACATCATTCTGTTTATTGTGACAAAACTGTAGTAGCCTTAATAAGAGCTATTTAGTTGAAGGCTATATATTGTTTGTACTGGGTGCTGTTATTGTTGGTATCCTCCTCAAAGATGAGGTACTGGAAACCTTCAGGGACACTATAGGTCTACAGGGTAGAAACTGTAATGTCTCAGATCCACACTGCTAGATGAACAGACACACAACATGAGAAAACAAGGGAACAAAGCACCTCAAACAAACCAAGATGTTCCAATAATAGAATCCATTGACAACACAGTAGAAGAAATGTGAGAGAAGGAGTTTAGAATGCACATAGTTAAACTGATCCCCAACATAATGGATGATGTAAGGATTTGAAATCAGGGATAAATTTCAGGAGGTGAAATTTTACTTCAATAAAGACATAGGAATTCTGAAAAGAAATCAAGCAGAAATCCTTGAAATGAAAGATATCAATAAACCAAATTAAAAATTAGATGGAAAGCATCATGAACAGACTAGACCACTTGGAAGACAGAACTTCAGGCAATAAAGACATAATATAATCTTGAAAATAAAGTTGACCACACAGAGAAGATGGAAAGAAACCATGAGCAGAATTTCCAAGAATTATGGGATAACGTGAAAAGACCAAATTTGAGATGTATCAGCATCAATCAAGGCATGGAGATACAAACCAAAGGAATGCACAAACTTTTCAATAATATAGTATCTGAAAATTTCCCAAACCTGAAGAATGAAAGGGAAAATAAAATACAAGAGGCTTATAGGACACCAAATGTACAAAATTACAACAGACCCACACCAAGGCACATTATAATGAAAATGTCTAGCATACAGAATAATGATAGAATTTTAAAGGCTTCAAGATAAAAATATCAGATTATGCTTAGGGTAAACCAATTCAGATTCCATTTGATTTCTCAACCCAATCCCTCAAGGCTAGGAAGTCCCAGAATATCATATATGAAGCTGAAAAAGAAAATGGATGCCAACCAAGAATTCTACATCCATAAAAGTTAAGCTTTAGATTTGAAGATGAAATAAAAACCTTTTATGACACCAAAATTAAAAAAAATTCACAACTGGAAAGCCTGCAGTACAGAACATTGTCAACAATATATTCAATGAAAATGAAATGAAAAAAAAAAAAGTGAAAAACAGCAAAGGGAGAAACTACACTAAAGGAATAGTCAACCAAAGGAGAAACTAAGTCAAATTAAAACCCAGAAATAAACCAAAATGACCAGGAATACAAATCATATCTCAACCATAACCTTGAATATTAGTGGCCTAAACTCATCAATAAAAAGACATAGACTGGCCAATTGGATTAAACAACAAGATGCAACAATATGCTGTCTCCATGAGTCTCACCCCATAGGCAATGACATCCACAGACTGAAGGTGAAGGTATGGGAAAAAACATATCACTCACATGGATCATGTAAACAAACAGGGGTTTCCATCCTCATATCAGATGAAGTGGATATCAAGTCAAAGTTAGTCAGAAGGGACAAAGAAGAACATTTCATACTGCTTAAGGGAATCATACACCAACAAGACATAACAATCATAAATAACAGAGTATCTATGTACATCAAACAAACCCTCTCAGTTTCAAGAATCAAATAGACCACAACGCAATAATACTGCATTATTTTAACACACCTCTGTCACTACTGGATAGAACTTCCAAAAAACAAAACAAAACAAAACAAAACAAAACAAAACAAAAACTAAACAAAGAAACTATAGAACTAAATGATACAATCAATAATTTAGACTTAACGGACCTATAAAGAACATTTAATCCATCAAACAGTGAACACACTTTCTTCTCAGCAGCATGTGGATCCTTCTCTAAAATAGACCATATCATACACCACCAAGCAACTCTTTGGTAAAATAAAATTGAAGCTACCCTAACACCTGCAGAGTAAATAATACATTATTGAATGACAAATGAAGAGCAGAAGAAATCAGAGATGAAATAAAAAAATACTTAGAGGTAAATGAGAACACCAATACAAAATATCAAAATCTCTGGGACACTATAAAGGCAGTTTAAGAGGAAAGTTCATGGCTTTGATCTCATTCATCAAAAGAATACAAGGTCAATAAATAAATGACCTATCATGGAGCCCACCCGACCTCACACTGAGGTCGGATGCCATCACGGAGGCTGCCTGCCTGCCCCCCTACTACTGAGGAACACTGCACTTGCCTCTGTGCTGACTCAGCACACCCTCGCTGGGGCTCCCCAGCTTCTTTGGAGGCTGGCGCAGGCATTTTGAATTATTCCTGAGGGTGTGGACACCATCATTGGAAGGGCAGCTCCCTTCCTCAGTCACCTACAGGAGACTGGGGGCCTTTTGGCAGAACTCAGGATTCAACAAGAGGAGGTATTGAGAGACTCGGGACTAACTCAGAGCAGCCGGGTGAGACTCTCCCACTGGGCAAGTTTCCCTGGATGGGTCAGTAGTCCCGGAACACAGGGAACTTTGTGGAGTAGAGTTGCCCAGCGAGACTCCCTGCTGGAGCCGTGAACCTGGACAACTGGGAGCATTGTAGAGGAGGGCCGCTGAGCAAGAGGCTTTGGTGCAGAGTGAGGGTCCCAGGTCCAGGTGGTAGGTCCGGTCCCCAGGAACGTCACAGAGGAGGGCTGATTAGTGAGAGAGTCCCTTGCAGGGCCAGGCATCCCAGCCCAGGAGGTAGTTCTGGACCCCAGGGAACTTCTCAGAGGAGGGCTGCCAAGCGAGAGACTCACTCACAGGGCGAGGCTCCCTGGCACAGGAGGTAGATTCGGACCCCTGGGAACATTGCAGAGGAGGGCTGCCCAGCCCAGGTGGTAGTTCTGGACTGAAGGGAACTTTTCAGAGGAGAGCTGCCCAGTGAGACTTCCCCACTGGGTGAGTCTTCCCCACTGAGTGAGGCTTTCCCACCAGGGCAGTAGAACCAGAGACACAGGCCCAGATCAGACGTGCCCCAGTCTGCAGTCTAGTCCCCCTTTGACTGACCATCAGTCAACAAGTGCAGGCCCCTCTGCCCACTAGCAGGGAATATAACCAACCTGAAGGCCACCACCCCTAGAGGGGCAGCTTCCTTGTGGAGCACTGCATTATCAAGTTCCTCCAAGACTTCAGTCTACTGAAGGCTATGATATATTGGAAATCTACAGGGACACTATAATTCAATAGAGGAAATCTGCAACATCTCAGGGTTCCACTGATTCTTGACCAATATGAGAAAACGAGAAAAGAAAATGTCCCAAACAAACCTAGATGCTACATCAATAAAATCCAATGACAGCATGGCAGAAGAAATGTCAGAAAGGGAGTTCAGAATGTACATAATTAAAATGATCAGAGAGGCAACCAATGAGACAAAAGAGTAAGTGCAGGAAGCAAAAGATCATTTCAATAAAGAGTTAGAGATACTGAAAAAAAACCAGACAGAAATCCTTGAAATGAAGGAAACAATAAACCAAATTAAGAACTCCATAGAAAGCATAACCAATAGGATAGAACACCTGGAAGACAGAATCTCAGACATTGAAGACAAAATATTTAATATTGAAAACAAAGTTGACCAAAAAGAGAAGATGGTAAGAAATCATGAACAGAATCTACAAGAATTATGGGATATCATGAAAAGGCCAAATTTAAGAATTATTGGGATTGAGGAAGGCACAGAAAAACAAACCAAAGGAATGAACAATCTATTCAATGAAATAATATCAGAAATATTTTCAAATCTGAAGAATGAAATGGAAAATCAAATACAAGAGACTTATAGGACACCAAATGTACAAAATTACAACAGACCCACACCAAGGCACATTATTATGAAAATATCTAACATACGAAATAAAGATAGGATTTTAAAGGCTGTGAGAGAAAAAAAATCAAATTACATTCAGGGGGGAAACCAATACAGATATCAGCAGATTTTTCAATCCAGACCCTAAAAGCTAGAAGGGCCTGGGATAACATTTTTCAAGCTCTGAAAGAAAATGGATGCCAACCAAGAATGTTATACCCAGCAAAACTTACCTTCAGATTTGATGACAAAATAAAATCCTTCCATGAAAAACAAACGTTAAAAGAATTTACAAAAAGAAAGCCGGTACTACAGAACATCCTCAGCAAAATATTCCATGAGGAAGAGATGAAAAACAATGATGTAAATCAGCAAAGGGAGGAACTACCCTAAACGAACAACCAAATAAAGGAGAAATCAAGTTGTGTCAAAACACAAAAATGAGTCAAATGACCAGGAATACAAATCATATCTCAATAATAATCCTGAATGTTACGGCCTGAACTTGAAGCCAGAATTAAGGACAGGTAGTTAGTGTAGAAATGGGGGATCGGGTCAAATCGAGGAAATGAAGCCATGAAGCCATCTGCCTCTGGAAGTTGGAGATTGTTCCTGGAAGAATGGAATGTCAAGGATCTCTGGAACCTATTGATTACCAAATTTACCTGCCTTTATCAAGTACTGCAAGCATGGAGCTGCTAATTAATGCCCCCTGGGCCCTTACCTGCCTGAATCACCTTGGCCCTCCCCTTGTCCATGGCTTCTCACTTAATGCAAATCCAGGCCTAGTCATGTAGGCAGAAAGGAGAGACAAGGGGGGAAAGAACTGGAGAACAAGAGACTTTAACCTATAAAAGATGTAGGGTGCGCTCACTTCTGGGGACTTTAGAATATCAGCCATGGCCCCCTTCTTCCTGCCGGGAGAAGTCTGTATTATTACCTTTAAATAAAACCTGCTTAATATGCTTGCCTTGGCGTGCTTCTCTAGTGTTCAATCTTCAACATTAGAAGGAGCAGAACTCATCACCGGTAAACGGCGGTATCAAACTCATCAATCAAAAGACATAGACTGGCAGATTCGATTAAAAAGAAAATTACAACAATATGCTGCCTGCAAGAGACTCATCTCATAGAAAGAGATACCCACAGACTAAAGGTGAAAGGATGGGAAAAAACATAGCATGCACATGGACTCAGCAAAAAAGTCGGAGTATCCATCCTCATTTCAGATAATGTGGACTTCACGCCAAAACTAGTCAGAGGGGATAAAGAAGGACATTATATGCTGCTTAAGGGAAGCATAAATCAGCAAGACATAACAATCATAAACATCTATGCCCCAAACAATGGCTCACCCATGTACGTCAAAAAAATCCTTCTCAATTCCAGGAACCATAGACAACAACAGAATAATAATAGGTGACTTTAACACACCTCTCTCACCACTGGACAGATCCTCCAAACAAAAATTGAACAAAGAAACCATAGATCTCAATAACACAATTAATAATTTAGACTTAAAGGACATTTATAGAATATACCATCCAACAAAGAACGAATACACGTTCTTCTCAGCAGCACATGTATCCTTCTCTAAAATAGACCATATATTATGCCACAAAACTACTGTTAGCAAATACAAAAAGATAGAGATACTGCCTTGCATTCTATCAGATCATAATGGATTGAAATTAGAAATAAATGACATATACAGAAACTACTCTAACACCTGGAGATTAAATAAAATGCTATTGAATGATGAATGGATAACAGAAGACATCAGGGGGGAAATTAAAAAATTCCTAGAGGTAAACGAGAACAAAGATACATCATATCAAAATCTCTGGACACTATGAAAGCAGTACGTAGAGAATAATTTATTTTATGGAGTGCATTCAATAAAAGAAGAAAAAAATCAACAAATAAATGACCTAACACTACAGCTCAAAGCCCTAGAAAAAGAAGAGCAGACCAACACCAAAAGTAGTAGAAGACAGGAAATAGTTAAAATCAGAGCTGAAATCAATGAAATTGAAAGAAAAGAAGCAATCGAAAAAATTGACTAAGTAAAATTTGGTTCTTTGAAAAAATAAACAAAAACGATAAACCCTTAGCCACAATAACAAAGAGAAATTACAAAAATTCGTAGTGAACAAGGAAATATCACAACAGACATGACTGAAATACAAAACATAATTAGAAGCTACTTTGAAAATCTATACTCCAACAAAATAGAAAATCTTGAAGACATCAACAGGTTTCTAGAGACATATGAATTACCTAAATTGAACCAGGAGGACATATACAATTCAAATAGATCAATTTCAAGTAATGAAATAGAAGAAGTCATCAAAAGCCTACCAACAAAGAAAAGTCCCGGGCCAGATAGATTCTCAGCCGAGTTCTACAAAATCTTTAAAGAAGAGCTCACTTCAATACTCCTCAAAGTATTCCATGAAATAGAAGAGTAGGGAACCCTTCCAAACTCATTCTATGAAGCCAATATCACCCTGATACCTAAACCAGACAGAGACACATCGAGGAAAGAAAATTTTAGACCAATATCCTTAATGAACATCGACGCAAAAATTCTCAACAAAATTTTAACAAATCACATACAAAAATATATTAAAAAGATAGTGCACCATGATCAAGTGGGTTTATCCCAGGGATGCAAGGTTGGTTCAACATCAGGAAATCAATAAATGTAATTCACCATATCAACAGACTTAAAGTCAAGAATCACATGATTATTTCAATAGATGCAGAAAAAGCATTTGATAAAATACAGTCCCCCTTCATGCTCAAAACACTAGAAAAAATAGGGATAGTGGGAACATTCCTAAACATTGTAAAGGGTATCTATGCTAAGCCCACAGCCAATATCATTCTAAATGGAGAGAAACTGAAAGCATTCCCCCTAAAAATTGCAACAAGGCAGGGATGCCCTCTTTCACCACTTCTATTCAACATTGTCTTGAAACTCTAACCAGAGCAATTAGACAGACCAAGGAAATTAAAGGGATAGGAATAGGAATAGAAGAACTCAAACTATCCATATTTGCTGATGACATGATTAAATATTAGAGGAACCAAGAAATTTCATCAGAAAACTTTTAGAACTCATAAGTGAATTCAGTAAAGTAGCAGGTTATATGATCAATGCTCATAAATCCAATGCATTTTTATACATATGTGATGAATCCTCAGAAAGAGAAGAAAACTACCCCATTCACAATAGCCCTGAGAAAAATAAAATACTTGGGAATAAATCTAACAAAAGGGGTGAAAGACATCTACAATGAGAACTATAGAACACTAAAGAAAGAAATTAAAGAAAACCTTAGAAGATGGAAAGATCTCCCATGTTCTTGGATAGGCAGAATTAATATTGTCAAAATGGCCATACTACCAAAAGTGCTATACAGATTCAATGCAATTCCAATTAAAATTCCAATGATGTACCTCACAGAAATAGAGCAAGCAATCATAAAATTCATCTGGAAGAATAAGAGACCCAGAATAGCTAAAGCAATCCTTAGTAGGAAGAGTGAAGCAGGGGGTATTGCAATACCAGAACTTCAACTCTACTACAAAGCAATAGTAAGAAAAACGGCATGGTATTGGCACCAAAATAGACAGGTAGATCAATGGTACAGAATAGAGGATACAGACACAAACCCAAATAAATACAGTTTTCTCATACTAGACAAAGGTGCCAAAAATATGCAATGGAGAAAAGATAGCCTCTTCAACAAATGGTGCTGGGAAAACTGGAAATCCATATGCAGAAGAATGAAACTAAACCCCTATCTCTCACCATGCACAAAACTCAACTCAAAATGGATCAAGGACCTTGGAATCAGACCAGAGATCCTGCATGTTATAGAAGAAAAAGTAGGTCCAAATCTTTAATATGTCAGCTTAGAGTCAGACTTCCTTAATAGGACTCCCATAGCATAAGAAATAAAAGCAAGAATCAATAACTGGGATAGATTCAAACTAAAAAGGTTTCTCTCAGCAAAGGAAACTATCAGCAATGCGAAGAAAGAGCCTACAGGGTGGGAGAATATTTTGGCACTCATACTTTAGATAGAGCACTAATTTCCAGAATCTATAAAGAACTCAAAAAACTCTACACGAAGAATACAAATAACCCAATTAACAAATGGGCTAAGGATATGAACAGACACTTCACAGAAGAAGAGCTACAAGCAATCAACAGATATCTGAAAAAATGTTCAACATCTGTAGTAATGAGAGAAATGAAAATCATAACTACCCTAAGATTCCATTTCAACCCAATTAGAATGGCGATTATCAAGAACACAAGCAACAATAGGTGTTGGGGAGGAAGTGAGGAAAAAGTTGTGGCAGGCGAGACCCGGGGCCTAGGGTTACACCACATGCATCCAAGATGGCGACTGGCAGAGAGCCAAAGGGCGTGCTGAATGCACCTTGAGAAAAACAGGAAGGTTTACCATTGGCTGTATGATAATTGGTTCAGCCTCCTAGCGCGTGGACAGATATATCTTACATGTGTGCTTGAGCTCGTGATCGCTTGACCTTTAATAGGATTGGATGGACATATCTGATTACAATTCCTTATGCATGAGACTGCTTAGATATTGAGGGTGTTATCCGAATAAAGCGGGAAGGTGCTTCATGAACCTCTGAAGTGTACGTGTCATTAGTCCCGCTGGTTGGCAGCAGGCGGCAAGCGGCAAGCGGCGGTAAGCGGCAAATGGTACACTCATACATTGCTGGTGGAGTTGCAAGTTTGTGCAGCCACTCTGGAAAGCAGTGTGGAGATTCCTTAGAAAACTTGGAATGAACCCACCATTTGACCCAGCTATCCCACTCCTTGGCCTATACCCAAAGGACTTAAAATCAGCATACTACAGTGATGCAGCCACATCAATGTTCATAGTTGTTCAATTCACAATAGCTAGATTGTGGAACCAACCTAGATGCCCCTCAGTTGATGAATGAATAAAGAAACTGTGGTATATATACACAATGGAGTATTACTCAGCCATAAAGAATAATAAAATTATGGCATTTGCAGGCAAATGGATGAAATTGGAGAATATCATGCTAAGTGAGATAAACCAATCTCAAAAAACCAAAGGACGAATGATCTTGCTGATAAGTGGATGGTGATACATAAAGGGGGGTGGAAGGGAGGCAAGAATCAAACACCATTACCCTATGTAAATGTATGATTACACAAATGGTATGCCTCTACTTCATGTACAACCAGAGAAACAAGATGTATCCCATTTGTTTACAATAAAAAAAAATGACCTTACATTACACCTTAAAGTCCTAGGAAAAGAAGAACAAATCAACATCAAAAGCAGTAGATGACATGAAATAATGAAAATCAGAGTTGAAATCAATGAAATTGAAACAAAAGAATTGACAAAACAAAATGTTGGTTCTTTGGAAAAAATAAAATTGACTAACCCTTAGCTATGCCAATGAAGAGAAAAAGAGAGAAAACTTAAATTACTAAAATTTGTGATGAAAAATGAAATATCAAGTCTGGTGCTACTGAAATACAGAAAAATATGGTGGGTGAACGTTGGGGAGCAGTTGATGGGCAGGTGAAAGGTGGGTGTTGGGCAGGCTAAAGGCAGAGAAATCGGCAACAGTGGGTGATCTGCGTGCAAAAGGCGGGTGATATGTTGGCAAATGGCTGCTGATTTTGGCGGACAAATGAGCAGGAGATCTGTTGGTAACAGGAGGGCTGCTCACAGAGAAACAGCATTTCCTCTGCTTGAATCCCCGGTCATGGAGAGGAATGCAGCCTCCCTCTAGTTTGTTATCTTTGATGTTGTCTAAGTTGTTCTTGTTGGATATTTTGGTCACAGCAATGAAAAGCTGACTAAAGCAACATAACAGCATTTAAAAATCATTTTCTTTTGTTGTTTTGCTTATAAATGCCAGTGCCAAAGGATGGAGGAACCCCCTGTTTTCTTCTAGTAGTTTTACAGTTTCAGGCATTACATTTAAGTCTTTAATCCATTTTGAGTTGATTTTTGTATTTGGAGTGAGATAAGGGTCCATTTCATTCTGTGTGCAAATGTTCAGTTTTTCCAATACTATTCAAGAGACAGAGGCTGGGGAGATAGCTCAGTTGGTAGAGTGCTTGCCTTGCAAGCACAAGGCCCTGGGTTCAATCCCCAGCACCGCAAAAAAAAAAAAAAAAAAAAAAAGAGACAGTTCTTTCTCCATGGTGCGTTCTTGGCGTTGTTTTTGAGAAGCCATTGGCTAAATGTGTGGATTTATTTTATTTCTAGGGTCTTTGGTCTATTCCTTTGGTGAATGTGTTGGTTTTTATGTGAGTACCATGTTGTTTTGGTTACTGGAGCTATGTAGTATATTGTGCAATTAGGTGGTGTAATGCCTTTGGTTGTGTTCTTTTTGCTCAAGATCGCATTGATTATTTGCATTATTTTGTGGTTCCATGTGAATATTAGGATTAAGTTTTCTATTTCGTGAAAAATGTCATTGGAATTTTGAAAGCGATTGCACTAAATCTGTAGATGACTTTGCATAGTATGGATATTTTAACAATATTACTTCCTTCAATCCATGAACCCAGGATGTCTTCCCATTTACTTTTGTCTTCTTCAATTTCTTTAATCAATATTTTTATGTTTTTCACTGTATACATATTTCACTTACTCAGTTAAATGTAGTCTAAGTATTTTTATTGTAGTTATTATAAATGGGATTGCTTTCTTGATTTCTTTTTTGGGTAGTTCATGTTAATGTATAGAATCAGTACTGATTTTTGTTTGTTGGTTTTGTGTCCTGAGACATTATTGAATGTATCAATTCTAATATTTCTTAGTGAAGTCTTCAGGGTTTTCTTATATAAAATTGTGTTGTCTACACACAGTGAGAATTTTACTTTTTCCCTTCTAATTTAAATGTTTTTTCTTTCTTTCTCTTGCCTGATTGCACTGATTAGATCTTCTATTACTATGTTTACTAGAAGTGGCGAAAATGGGCATCCTTTTCTTGTTTCTGATCTTAGAGGAAAAGCTTTCAATGTTTCAATATTGCATATAATGTTAATTGTGGGCTTGTTATATATGCCAAACAGAAAATATCAAGCATATAAGATATGGAATCAGTCTAGGTGTCCATCAACAGATGAATGGATAAAGAAAATGTAATATATTTTGTAAACATCCATACCTATACATATATATGTATACATATATATATACACACACACACATACACACAGTGAAATATTATTCAGTCATAAAGAAGGATGAAATCCTGTCATTTACAGCAAAATGAATAGAACTGGAGGACACTATGTTAAGTAAAATAAGGCAGACACAGAAAGACAAGTACTGCATGTTTTCTTTCATAGGTGAAAACTAAAACAGACAAATGAATAAAAAGTTGACCTGAAAGCAAGAGTGAATACTAGAGATTGGGAAGGCTAGGAGTGTGTGAGAAATGAGAAGTTGGATTTCATCAATGCATGCTGTATCCAATGTAAGAAAACACACCAAATCCCATTCATTTGGAAAATTAATAAAAATTAATCAAAATTCAAAAATAAGAAAGAAGATATACACTAGGTGTGGTGGCACAGGCCTGTAATCTCAGTGGTTCAGGAGGCTGAGGCAGGAGGACTGTAAGTTCAAGGCTAGTCTCGGCAAAAGTGAGGCACTAAGCAACTCAGTGGGACCCTGTCTCTAAATAAAATATGAAATAGGGCTGGGGATGTGGCTCATTGGTTGAGTGCCCTTGAGTTCAATTCCTGGTCCCCCCTGCCAAGAAAAGAAGATATGTATGATAAGATAATGCTTATTTTAAGCTTAATAATCAGAAAATTGAGACAAAACCTGAGGCGTACCAATATAATTGTGTTATTTTCTTTAATAACACAATACTTTGCCGTCAAATCTGTGCAAACTCAAGATGTGGTAAGTGACCATTTTTTTAAGTTAATAGAGGGCTGGGGATATAGCTCAGTTGGTAGAGTGCTTGCCTTGCAAGCACAAGACCCTGGGTTCAATCCCCAGCACCACACACATGCACAAAAAAGTAAGTACTAATATTAACAGATTGTGAACAGAGAGATGTACCTGGTGCATACAAAAACCTACGGGCCTGCCTACCTACCTACCTACCTACTGTGTGGCCCCATTTATTCTCTTTATCCTTTCCAGCTGCCTATGACAGTAATAACTACAATTGCCACAAAAACCATTTGTTGAATAGGCAAGGCCTCTATCACTCTGACAATCACCTGTCAATCCTTTTAATCATTCAGAATGTAGTGACTAACTAGAACCCTGGCCCTCAAGCAATGTGGTAAAGAAACCTTTTGTTTTGAAAGTGTTGAATGTGGGAAATTAACGTTTTAGCAGCTTGGCCTACCTTTACTAATACAATATTCTAGAGGTAATCTGAATAAATAACAATAGGACTGCAAAAAGTTACATAGATTTTGGGAAAATTAAATGGTCACATTGAAAGGATTAATGAAAATACATACACACTCTTTGGGTCAAAGTTTAAGTATAATTATACTCCCCTTTCTCTTGACCCCAATTCTCTTTCCCATTCCTTCCTCACTTTTTAACACACACACACACACACATACACAAACACACTTATATACACAGACCTACACACAAATATTGTAAAACTGTGGTGTAGGAAGGGGAGAAGTTGGTTCAATTTTTCTCTTTTTATTTTTATATCTTCTTTTGAAGCTCATGTTAACTAATATTTATATTTTTAGATACAAAGATATGTTTTTGCAAATGTAACGGAAAAATGTGAACATTGTATTTATGAAAATGTATCGAATGAATTAAAAAATTAATGCTCAGAGGACAAAAATCTTAATAATCTTAAAATAATTTTCTACTCAGAAAGGTAACTTTTAAGTAATTGCATTTTATTTGTATTTAATTATTAGTGCATATTAATTATACAAATTAATAGGCTTCATTATGAGATGTCCATGCATGCATATAGATTGTATCAACCCTTCCCTCCTAACTCCCTTCCCATAAACCTCTTCCCCACTTGTTCCCCTTCTACCTTTGTGTCTCCCCAACCTTTTTCCCCCTAGATACTATGTATGAGATAAAACTTGCAATATTTGTCTTTCTGAGTCTGGTTCATCTCAATTAACACTATGATCTCCAGTTTCATTCATTTTCCTATAAAGGACAGGATTTCATTCTTCTTTATGGTTGAATAACATCCCATTGGGTATTTATAGCACATTTTCTTTATCCATTCATTCATTGATAGAAATTGTTATGGTTTAGATATGAGGTGTCCTCCAAAAGCTCACATGTGAGACAATGCAAGAAGGTTGAGAGGAGAAATGATTGGATTGTGAGAGTCTTAACCCAATCAGTGAATTAATCCCTGATGGGATTAACTGAGTGGTAACTGAAGTGGTAGGTGTGGCTGGAGGATATTGGAATTGGGATGTGACTTTGAGGTATATATTTGTATGTGGTGAGTGGAGTCTCTACTTATCAAAATGTGAGCTGTTTCCCTCTGCCACACTCTTCCACCATGACGTTTAGCCTCACCTCAAACCCCAAGGAATGGAGCTGGCCTTCTATGGACTAAGACCTCTGAAATGGTGAACCCTAAATAAACTTTTCCTCCTTTAAAATTGTTCTGGTCAGATCATTTAGTCATAGCAGCAAAATAGCTGACTAAAACAGGCTTCTAGGCTGATTCCATAACTTGGCTATTTTGAATAGTGTTGCAACAAACACGGGCATGCAGGCATCTCTTTTTTATGCTAAAATAATCATTTTATTTTATTGTGTAAAATTGATTCCTAGTTTTTTTTCTGCAGTGCTAGGGATCAACCCAGGGTCTCATGTTAGGAAGCACTCTACCACTTATAAAACTTTTAAAATAAAATGAATGTCATATGGCCAGATAGAATAAATGCATAGAATCGTATTGATTGAAATGCAGAAGGTATGACCTATCTCTTAGAAAATAAATAAACATATGTGAAATAAACTTTTTAAAGATAATAATTCTGCTTTATATCCTTACACTTTAAAAGGGAGCTTAAACTCCCCTACCCGGCTGCCTTTTGTCATGTGGCTGTCACGGGGGGATAATGTACTCTATTCTTTTGATAATCAAAGACAATTCTAAAGGTTTATAATTTCAACATATTTTCCATTCAAGGACCTTTAAACATTAAAATATTAATTTAGATTAGAATTAAGATGTAACAAAATGTGTATTTTGACAAGTTAATTTTTTAAGTTAATGTGTTAGCTAGAGTAAAGCAATTTGTGCTTTTATTGTAAATGTGATTTGTCTTTGTGATGATAGCACAGTTATAAAAAAGTTTAAGATAGAGTTTGCACGTTAAACAATCCAAAAATTCAGGTGTTCAAATCAAAGCTAAAATTATTGCTACAGATGTTATATTTACTTGCTTTTATAAATTTCCGGTTACCATTACTTATGTTTTTATTAATTTTAAGGCAAATATGCTTTCTCAACTGGAATGTGTTAAAATCTAAATAACTGGTATTAAATTACTTTTTGAAAAATCCTGTGAAATTTCATGGATCTATTGAATTATTCTAATACTATTCTCCAGTAAACCAGGGTCCCTTTGGGAGTAGTTGATTTTTCATGTTGCAAAAGGAAATGCCTGGACGTCTTCTTGATTACAGAACACAAGAGCCAGTTTCAAGGAGCTAACAACTGCCAACTGTGATGATAGGAATGCTAAAGATATATTTAATTGATACAAGGAAACTCTATCAAAAGCAAAGGGTCTATGATGATACTCAAAGAGAAGAGTTACTATTTCATTCTTTTTCATGTGACTAGTCCTGTTTATGAGAAGATGTCAGACCAATATCAATGTGTGCTACGATATTCTACATGCAGATATGAGAGACCTTACCTGTGCATCTTTGGATACTACAATCTGAAGATTAGAGCTACTTAGAAAACGATGCCAATTGTATGTTACTGCCAAAGGCCATACCCAGTCTTACTCACTATGTACACTGCAATAAAGCACCAGGTTTCTGATCCTGGGTTGTCATATCACACTGCATTGTACTACATAACACCTCAGGAATAGATTTGTGAGCATTTCTGACAGGCCTACAATTTGCCCTGTACCCAAATAGAACCTCCTTATCATCAAAATCACTCAACTTCAACTTCAGCCTCAATCTCCTCATGAGTTAAACCAGTAGTTTAAAAAAGAATGTACTAGTAATTGCTCTTTTCTCAGGAAAAATTTCTACCAAATAACCACAATGAATTGGCCCGTACATAACAATAACTTTACAGATTTTATCTTTTGTTAGTAAATCTGAGAATTAAAAAAAAATGTCATTCTAAAAGGAAGGGGAAGAAAATTGGGTAATGCAGACTGAAAGGGACTCCCTACCAATGACTGAGTCCATTAACCTTCCTCAAATTGGTCACATTATTACTGATCCCTGCTGCAGGTACTTTTTCTTTCACAAGTACAAGGACTTAAAGGCAATGATTTTGTTCCTATGATTGACCAACATATTAAAGATTTAAATGTCTCCAAATGCCACATCTATGCCAATATATTTCATAGTTCTAAGGAAATGTTCCCATGAAATGATAACTTTCACTTGGTATGATATGCCTGTCATTTGAAAAATATTCAGTAAAAACCACCTTAATTGTATTAAATAGAGGGCTAACTACATTTTCTGAGTGGGGAAAGAGTGAGTTTATATCAACTACAAAGAAGTAATACTACAGCCAACCCCTTATACAAAGTTATAAGAACAAATGTGAAATCATGTAAGTCTTAGTATTCCTCTTCTGGGAGAGATCAGAGATATGTCAGTTGTAGAGTGCTTGCCTAGCACGCACAAGGCCTCCTATTCCCAGCGCCACATCCCCCCACACAAAGGAACAGAAAGAGAAAAAATTTCCTTAGTAAAAAGGAGAGTATGTGCTTGATATGGTGGCATGTGCCTGTAATCTCAGCGACTTGGGAGACTGAGGCAGGAGGATCACAAATTCAAGGCCAGCCTCAGCAACTCAGTGTGAGGCCCTCAGCAGTAATTTAGAACCTATCCTATATCTTATCCATACTAATATTGAAGTTTTCATATTTTACTAAACTAATATTGGTATATTTAGTCTGGGGTAATATATTAAAAAACTAAGGAAAATTATTAAAGGCATCAAAATCACACTAAAAATGACTGTCTCTGTTAAATGATTTTAATTAACTTTTTTTAACTAGCACTTGAAAACATAAAATTTATATGTCTTAATGGTGTAACATGATATTTCCATAATGTGTACATTGTTTAATGTTTGAGTCACAGTAGACATCTCTGTTTCCTCACACATTTGTCAAATCTTTTATGGTGACAACTTTCAAAATCCTCTGTTCCAGCTTTTTGAAATGTACAATACATTATTATTATCTATAGTCACCCTACTGTGCAATGGTATGTCAGAACCTCTTACACCTATCTGTAGAAAATGATGATTAAAAGTTACTTACCATTAAATGAACAAAAAAATCCTGAAATACACTTAAAATATAAATCTTTCCCCAAAGCCATTGAATTATGTATGAATAAAAATATCAATTTAGGAATATTTTCATTCCACAGTGATTAAAATTAAAATTAAAACATAGGTCACAAATTCTTTCAAGTCTTAAATTATTTATCATTCTAAGTGGAATGGCTATATTTGGTAGTTTTTTTTTTTCTTTTCTTACAGTGCTGGGGATTGAGCCCAGGGCCTTGTGCATGCGAGACAAGCACTCTACCAACTGAGCTATATCCCCAGCCCATATATTTGGTAGTTACAAGAACACAATAGAAGAACTTTTAAGTCAAGTGGGGTAAAGCAGTTCCTTTGACTTTGAATGTATGCATTATCAGTTTCTTGTAAATATCACTATAGTGTCTATTATATGTTTGGTTTTTAATGGTTGAGAGAGCCTGTGATATGAAACTTTGAACTACAAAAGTTTTAGCCTGTAACTTTATTGTTTAAGTTGATTTCAGGGACTACTTTAAATTCTTATAGAAATGTGTTTGTGTTACTAACATTAAAAATGATAGAATTAATGATGTCATATTAAATTAAATTTGCTAACCAAACCTATTTTAAACCCATTTCTATTACCTCATTCACCTTATTATAATTTACCTCACCAAAACATAGGGCATATAAATTCTCTTACTAGTCAGGAAAATGTCTAGGCTTGAAATTTGAGGTATATTTCTTCTGAGGGGTTGTCCAAATAGAATAAACACTTCTTATGGCAAATGTTTTTCTTTTTTATTAGAGCTTTATAGTTATATATAGTAGTTGGGTTCATCCCAACAAACTCATACATGCATGGAATTTGATTTCAGTTCATGATCTCCCCGCATTCCTTCCCCTTTTTCCCTCCTGTCCTCCCTCCCTTCACCCATTCTCCTTCCTTTGCTCTACTATACTTCCTTTTGCTCATCTATTAATTTGTGTTTGATTGGTTCTTTATGATATCCTATGTCTCCTTCCAGCTTCTGCATATGAGAGGAAACATTAAACCTTGGAGTTTCTGATTTTGGCTAATTTCACTTAGCAGGATGTTCTCCATTTCCATCCATTTACTTGCAAATGCCATAATTTCATTCTTTTTTATGACTCCATTGTGTGTGTGTGTGTGTGTGTGTGTGTGTGTGTGTGTATGCCACAATTTCTTAATCCATTCACCTATTGACAGGCACCTGGTTTGATTCCACAATTTAGCTATTGTGAATTGTGCTGCTATAAACATTGAGTTGGTTGTGTCAATGTAGTATGTTGATTTCAGATCTTTTGGGGAAATACCAAGGAGTGGGATAGCTAGGTCATATGATGGTTCCATCCCTAGTTTTTGAGGAACTTCTCATACTGCTTTCCAGAATGGTTGTACTATTCTGCAGCCCCATGAACAATGTATGATAGTATCTTTCCTCCCACAACCTCACCAGCATTTATTGTTGTTTGTATTCTTTATCATTGCCATTCTGTTTTTTTTTTTTTTTTTCAGTGCTGGGGATCGAACCCAGGGCTTTGTGCTTGTAAGGCAAGCACTCTATCAACTGAGCTATCTCCCCAGCCCTCATTGCCATTCTGACTAGAGTGAGATGAAATCTTAGTATCATTTTAATTTGAATTTCCCTGATTGCTAGAGATGTTGAACATTTTTTCTTGTATTTGTTGCCCATTTGTGTTTCTTGTTTTGGGAAGTTTCTGTTTAGTTCTTTTGCCCATTTGTTGACTGGGTTTTTTGGTTTTTGTTTTGGAGTTAAATTTTTTGAGTTTTTGTATATTCTGGATATTAATCCTCCATTGGAGGAATAGTTAGCCAAGATTTTTCTCCCATTCTGTACACTCTCTCTTCATGTTCTTGTTTCCTTTGCTGTGCAGAGCTTTTTAGTTCGAATCCCACTTACTGATTCTTGATTTTATTTCTTGTGCTTTGGGGGTCTTGTTAAGGAAGTCAGTGCCAGTACCCCAATGATGGAGTGTTGACCCTATGTTTTCTTTTAGTAGTTATAAAGTTTTGGGTCTAATTTCCAAGTCTTTCATCCATTTAGATTTGAATTTTGTGCAGGGTGAGAGAGGTCTAATTTAATTTTTCTACATATAGATAGCCAGTTTTCCCAGTACCATTTGTTAAATAGGCTGTCTTTTGTCCAAGATATATTTTTGGTGCCTTATCAAATATCAGATGGCTATAGGTATAAAATGGAAAGTTTTTTTCCATATAACTCAGAGGTTAACAGCAAAACAAATAAATACTTCAAAAGCTGAACATTAGTCATGGATATTCCTAGACATGCCACTGGGAAGTATTTGTTGGTTCCTTCTACACTTTAAGTTCTGACCTACTAATCTTACATTGTGGGTCCCACATTTCACCTTTACTTGACATTTTCTCCTTTTCAGTTCCCTTGCCTCCTATATCCTAAATATCTTGATGTTTCCTAAAAAAAGAGACTATTCATAATTCCAGAACTTAGTCCACAGTATTATCAGATATAAATGCATATCTTTTGTATGTATGTGCACACTTGATTTGATTGGAGAATGGAAGTGTGATATCTCAATTTTCTTATTGTGGTAAAATATACATAGCATAACACATCGTTTTAACCTTTAGTAAGTATACAATTTACTGGCATTAAATATATTAATAATATTGTGTAAATATCACTGTCTTAGTCCATTTGAGATGTTTTAATAAAATACCTTAGACTGGGTATTTTATATAAATGACAGACATTTGTGCTCCTGATTTTGGAGGCTGGGAAGTCCAAGATCAAAGCACCAGCAGATTTTTATGGACAAGATCCCAAAAGCACAGACAACAAAACCAAAAATAGACAAATGGGATTAAACTAAAAATCTTTTGCGCAGCAAAATAAAGATGCAATAGAGCAAAGAGAAAACCTACAGAATGGGAGAAAATTTACATCAGACAAGAGGTTTTTATCCAGAATACACTAGGAACTCAAGCAACTCGATAGCAAAAAATTTGATTTAATGAAAAATGGGCAATAGCCCTAAATAGACATTACTCAAAAAAGATTTGCAATAGCCAACAAGTAGTTGAAACAGTGCTCAAACTTACTAATCATCAGAGAAATGCAAATCAAAACCTTAGTATTGAGTATAGCTACTCTTCTTTTGGACACTAGAGGGAGATCATGATTCACTTTTACTCACTTGAAAATAAATGCAATTTTTAAAAGACGTGGACTTGTTTTTTCCATCCTTTCTACTCTAAGCCAATATTTTCTTTCCAGGGAATTACTGTTCTTCTGCTTGGTCCAACGGCCTTGGAAGTCTAGGTATGGTTGAGAGGATTAATCTCTGTCTGAGGAAATAACAAAAGTTAACAAAGTTAACATTCCTTCACATGTTGATTAGTCACCAGAAATGCCAAATGACCATGTTGTAGCTGAGGTCCAGTTACATTTGTAGCAATGGAAGTGCAATCTGGCTACCTGAGCTACACAGGCCCCTTCTCACCCCACCAACTGCTGAAACTGGATTAGCCTGGATTTAGTGAGGCAGCCAGTGGTGAAGGAAAATTTGGTTTCCACAGTTACTGCCTAAAAAGGGCTGCTTCAGTTTCAACATCTGTTTGAGTTTAGTCATCTTCTAAACATTGCAACAGGAAAGCGAAGACTAATTCTTGTGAAACAAGGACTTTACAATGTAAAATAATTTTGTCTATATTAGAAGATAATATTTGATCATCTAAATGTAGCCATATCTAGAAAATACAGAGCATAGGAAGGTGAAAAAGAAATATTCATAACCTTAAAATCAAGAATATAAATTAGAATTAATGCATGGGAGGCAAGCACTCTACCAACTGAGCTACATCCCCAGCCCCTGCCTAAATTATTATATGCGGGTGTTGTGCTACAGCCTCTCCCCTAATCAATTTTGTATATGGAATATCTTTGCTAAGGATTCAGTTTGGGGCTATTACTTTGTACACACAAAAACTGATCTCAGACTCAGGATGCAGGAATCTTTGATTATTATTATTATTATTTTTACTGTGATAAGACACCTTTGTACAAAAAGTCTATAGTTAGGTGAGGCTAGAACCTCTGATATAGGACAGATGCTGGAAGAGAGACCCAGCTTTGGGAGATAAGAAGTCCAACTGGGAAAGCAGAGAACACAGAAGTTTGCCTTGTTTCTAACATGAAACAGAGGGTGCCAAAGGGTAGACTTGAAAGGGAGTGGGCACAGCATTGGCTGGTAGGGAGGTGAGCAGGCAACACTTGCTAAGTACCTTGACTACTTTCTCTGTGTTTCAAGACAATGTATTACCTTAAAATATTGTTGAAAAACATCATGATTTCTTCTGTTAATTTCTTAGCTAAAACTTCTGGGAGTGTGGAATTCAGTTAACAGTGGAAAATAAAAAAGTATAGACAAGGCAGAAACTTAGGTTCAGCAATATATTTCCCAAAGGGTGGACAGAGAAAAACAAGGAGGCTTGCAGCTGCTTCTAATAACTGGGATGCAGAGTTAGAGTTAGAATTAGTCTTTAGGATGAACTGTCACTGACTTATTTGATGAAATAATCTAGAGTTTGTTAATATCCTCACAGAATTAGTTTCAAAGCCTGGAGGAGAGGTGGTTGGTTAGGGGTTTTAGTAACGACCAAGGAAGATGGGAGGTAGGAAAAACCCACATCCTGGTGATATACCTCTTGTTCTGCTATTGTAAATAGCATAGTAGAAGGCTGTCCTCAGATCTGGATACATGTTAGAATCACCTCTGGTGCTTTTAAAATATAAACATGCTGGAAAACTCTTTGGCAGTATATATTAAAGTTGAACATATGCATACACTGCACTCCTAGGTATTCAGCAGTATATCTCAGAAGTATTTCCTTTGTTTTTATTATCCTTACCCCCATCCCAGTGCCTGGAGCCTTATTAGACTTACATTTCCTTATGCCCACCCCCTCTATGAAATCGTAAGAGTCCAGATATACTGGATATCTGTGTATGCTATTGTGGTATTTTGTAGTTTTTTAAAAGGCTATGAATCATTGCAGCATCTAAGATTATTTTGCATCCCTAAGAACCCATTTTCATCTCCTTTTTTGTGTGGTTGAACTCCATGATAATGCATGACTCATAGCTGAAAAATGAGGGCATCTGTCCATCAAAAGAGTGTTTTTAGCAGTTTTTTTCACATTTTGCTCAAACTGAAAGCCACCCAAATGTGCATCAATTGGAAAATGGTTAAACATATTTGGAATATCTATACAATTAAAATACTCTGCAGAAAAAAAGAATGAAAAAGGAATGCAGCACAGATTCACACATTTCTTTTGTGACTTTTTTCTATATGTTATAAAATACAAATTTATGCCTATCTCTTTTATCCCTCTGCCCATAACTAGCTTGTTGAATCAGAATCTCTGGGAGGGGTAATTTTGAAAAGCTCCCTAAATGATTTTAAAGTGCACATTTAAATGTGAAAGGCATTGATATATTCAAAGGAACATGGGTTTTACAATCTGCAAGTAGTAGGTTCAAATCATGTCTCTGTCATCTACTAGTGTTTGTGCCTCTGAGACAGTTTTCTCACATGTAAAATGATAAGAATGCTATGTATTTCATAGGGAAAATTAAATGACTTGTCAAAGTAGTGTTTGACCTCTTTCCTTCTTTCCACCACTGTAAGCAATAGGAAGAGTTTAACTATTGCAACCACCATGGCTCCCAGGAAACTTGCCCTAAGTTAGAACTGTTCTCATATACTTATGATTGCCTAAATTATTATTATTATTATTTTGGTGGTGTTGGGGATTGAACCCAGGGCCTTGTGCATGGGAGGCAAGCACTCTACCAACTGAGCTACATCCCCAGCCCCTGCCTAAATTATTATATGCGGGTGTTGTGCTACAGCCTCTCCCCTAATCAATTTTGTATATGGAATATCTTTGCTAAGGATTCACTTTGTGCATCAATGTTATTCCTTCTTCTTTTCACCATTACTCACTGTCATCCTGTTTCCTAACCTTCCCCCATGAACAAAGCCAGAGAGGACCAATATCAAGCATTTAACAGTGTATATAGGTCAGAAGTGCTCATCCGTAGTAGATTTCTTTCTCTATTTTTTGAGAATATTTAAAAAAGTCTTTATTCCTTCTGAAAAAGAAATTTCACAATCTTCTTTCTACTAATGGGCTCATGTAGGAGATTTTTTTTTAACAGAGTTTGATAGTTTTGAGGCAGGAATGTTTTCTTTTCTTTTTTTATTAGAGCCTTATAGTTATATATAGTAGTTGGGTTCATCCTGATAAAATCATACATGCATGGAATTAGATTTCAGTTCATGACCCCCCGTCCCAATTTTCTCTCCTGTCCTCCGTTTGCACCTTTAAGTCAGATCAGTTGGGACTGCTGGAAGTTTCTTTCTAACCCTCCTAATTTTCTCAAAGTTCTCAAAGCTTCCTTTGTTTTCCACAGAGAGACATACCAATCTCTTCCCTCTAGATATTCTCCACAGACTCTTAGCATATACTTTTATTTCTAAGAACCTTTGGCATTATCTTAGTTTGTATTTAATATATTTTTTGGTAAAACATCACCTTTGTGATATGATATGTTGGATCATATTTTAAGATTATTTCTACTCCTGAGAATTGGGTCTCCCCACTTTCTTCCTTCTTCCCTCCCTCCTTTCTTTCTTTTGTTTGTTTTTCTCAGTTTTTAATGTTCTTAGAATTGAATCTTACATTTTACAAATGATTTTGTGTCTGACATTTTTAAATCCATTTTTTAATGTGTAATTGTAGTTATTCATTTTCAGTCTTCTAAGGTATTTTGTTGCTTGGTGGTATTATAATTCATTTATCAATTGTATTGTTGAGTGACATTTGGGTGGTTTCCTGTTTGGGGAGTTGAATAGAAGTCCAAGTTGGATGTTTGAAAAAAATGATAGTTTTCTGAGTGAATGAGTATGTGTATGTGTGGGGCATATAAAAGAAATAAATGTAACATAAGGCAACAGTGGAAAGGGAACTATGACAAAGGTAGAGGCATTTGTTTGTCGACTATAGGGAGATTGGCCTCACATGGTACCTAAGATTCAATAACTAAGAGGACTGGAAGATTCTAGAGGAAGTAAAGTTTACTAAAACAATTAACATTGCCTGTGTAGTATTCTATGATCTCTTGTCATGTGTCACATAGAGAGGAACAGGGGAGGTCGAATCTAGGAAATAATTTGAACCCAGTGTCTGGAGCTTTTCTCTGAGCAGGAGTGTTCATCGTCCATCACTGTTCTGGCCTGCTGCAGTGTCTTCCAACTTCTGTGTCCATGTGTGGTGAAAGGTGAGGAGTCTGGTTTTGAACTTGAGCCTCATTGCTCCTTTCCATACACTTTCTTTAGTCTGGGTTTCTGTTCAAGTTTCCTTTCAGGCCCTTCCTCATATTCAAGGTGGGCAAATATAAAAAATCCATTCCAAAATAATATGTATGTATCAATGACTAAGGACATGTTTGAAATCTTTGAGTTAAATTGGGGATTGGGAGTAGACATGTCTATAAGGTAAGTCATCTCAGTCATATATTTTTCTGAAAAATATCCAAAAGCTAAAGTAGGAAAGGTAGTAATGTTTGAATTGAAAAGAATATGAAATCATTGTTTGGGAAAATATATTAGGGATAAACTTAAGAGGACTGATATTCAACTTGAATAAATTTGTGATATTTATGAAAAAATATTATAATAACGATGATTAACTATAAGTCCTTACAGTGATAAAAAATGGAAAATGCAAAAGATAAAAGAGAAAAGATTATAAATAAGATATTGATGGAACAGGAAATCCAAACGGTCAATCAATACAAAGATTCTAATTATTCTAATTATCCAGGAAATTCAAAATGATGAATATTACTTCTAATCCTACAGTTTAGAAAATATTAAAATTGAGTTAACATTTACTTCTGGAAGAGAGATGGACAGATGTGGTTTCATATATTGCTTGTTCAAATATTTTAAAAAATTCTTTCATAAAATAATTTGATAAAAAATATAATTTGACTCATGAAACTTACTTCTGGCAGTGCATCAAACAGAAAACCTTTAGTAAGTAATAGTAGTTAAAGCATCCCAATTTTCATAGTTTGTAATGACAAAATATTGAAAATATTTTATATTGCTTTCCACAGAAGAACTATTAAATAAACTTATGGCACATTTATACATATAAGATAAAAGGCGGCCATTAAAAGTGATCTAGAATTATAGCAGTTGACTTACTGATATTACTGGGGAGAAGTCCTGAGTGTACCAAAAAACAGAATATAATACAACATGATACCATCTTTGTAAAACATTTTGTATACACACACACAAATGTGTATGAATGTGTGTGGTGTGTGTGTGTGTGTGTGTGTGTGCTCATTAGCCCATGATAATGTGAAGATGGGGACATTTATGTAAAAATGAATATTAGGTCATTACCTTTTTTCTTTTTTTTGGTGATAGTGGTTAGAAATAGAGGACAGGTGATTTTATCAGTGTCACCTCTGAAATAAAAAAAGAGAAAGAAAATGAAAATGCCACTTATGATACAGCTTGATTTGAATAAAAATGTTATATATATGTGGATATATATATGTATTTAAATGATTGGTATAATAACAGTGATAGTCTTCCATGTGAAATTTCTTTTCTCTATTTTGTGCTGATGGGAACTGAATCCTTCCAGTTGTTTTTATTTATTTTCATAATTTTATTTACCCTTAGATTTCATAATGACAATGTGTTATACACAGAATCTGGAAACAATCATTGTTTTTTTTGATTCATTGTATACAGATGGGGTACACCCATTGTTTCTCTGGTTGTACACAAAGTGGAGTCATATCATTTGTGTAATCATACATGTACATAGGGTAATGATGTCTGTCTCATTCTGTTCTCTTTCCTTCCTCCCACCCCCACCTTCTCTCCATCCCCTCTCCACCCCTCATTTCCTTCTATGCAATCCATCCTTCCTCCATTCTTCCCTTACCTCCCCCCCTGCCGTTATGTATCATCATCTACTTATCAGAGAAATCATTTGGCCTTTGGTTTTTGGGGATTGACTTATCTCACTTAGCATGATATTCTCCAACTTCATCCATTTACCTGCACATACCATAATTTTATTCTTCTTTATGACTGAGTAATACTCCATTGTGTATGTATACCACAGTGTCTTTATCTATTCATCTATTGAAGGGCATCTAGGTTGGTTCTACAACGTAGCTATTGTGAATTGAGCAGCTATGAACATTGATGTGGCTGCATCACTGTTGTATGCTGTAAGTCCTTTGGGTATAGTCCAAGGAGTGGGATAGCTGGGTTAAATGGTGGGTCCATTACAAATTTTCTAAGGAATCTCCACAATGCTTTCCAGAGTGGCTGCACTAATTTGCAACCCCACCAGCAATTTATGAGTGTACCTTTTTCCCCACATCCTCGCCAACACCTATTGTTGCTTGTATTCTTGATAATCGCTATTCTAATTGGGGTGAGATGAAATCTTAGGGTAGTTTTGACTTGCATTTCTCTTATTACTAGAGATGTGGAACATTTTTTCATATATCTGTTGATTGCTTGTAGATCTTCTGTGAAGTGTCTGCTCATTTACTTAGCCCATTTATTGACTGGGTTATTTATATTCTTGGTGTAAAGTGTTTTATGTTCTTTATAGATTCTGGAGATTAGTCTTCTATCTGAAGTGTGTATGGCAAAGATTTTCTCCCACTCTGTAGGCTCTCTCTTCACATTGTTGATTGTTTTCTTTGCTGAGAGAAAGCTTTTTAGTTTAAATCTATCCCAATTATTGACAATCACTGTTTTAATTGATACAATATTAAAGCACCACACCTGTAGAGAACTGGATTTGAAATCCGATAGAACCATACTTTTTTAAAAAATATTTTTAGTTGCAGATGGACACAACACCTTTATTTTATTTATTTATTTTTATGTGGTGCTGAGGATCAAACCCAATGCCTCACATGTGCTAGGCAAGTACTCTACCACTGAGCCACAACTTCAACCCAAGAGCCATATTGTTTTAACTTTATATTTTCCTAATAAGACTAAATATTCTGGGCAGTTTTAAAACAGAGATGTAACAGGCATAAATTTTCTGTGTTGGTTTAATCTTTCTGTAAAGACAAACAGTTATTGCAAAAATTCTTCTAGATAAAATGTTTGTCAATCAAATGTATTTCTGTCCATTCCTAAATAGATAATGTAACCTTAAACTTAATATAGTCTTAAATTATCCTAAAGATCTAATCCAATTTCCCCTATGTAGTATTTGAAATCTCACTATAATATTTTTTTTAAATTGTTTTTTTTATTTTTACAGACTGCATTTTGATTCATCATATACAAATGGGGTACAACTTTTCATTTCTATGGTCATACACGATGTAGATTCACACCATTCGTGTAATCATACATGTACATAGGGTAATGATGTCTGTCTCATTCCACCATTTTCATACCCCCCCTTCCTCCCTCTCATTTCCCTCTACTTAATCTAAAGTTTCTCCATTCTTCTTTCACCCACCCCCACCCCCATTATATATCATCATCCACTTATCAGGGAAAACATTCGGCCTTTGGTTTTTTGGGATTGGCTTATTTCACTTAGCATGACATTCTCCAATTCCATCCATTAATCTGCAAATACCATAATATTCTTTTCTTTAAGTTAAGATTTATTATTTTAGAACTGATATAGAAAACAAAAATAGTGCATAATTATGAGTTATATGTGATATTTCAATATTCTTACTAAGTAGTTAATGAATTTCTTCTGACATGCCTTCAGTGATAGGCAGTTCATTACCTCACAAGTCTGGCCCACATCATTTTTTTCCTGACTCCGTGACTTGATAGTTTTGGGGACTTTCTAGGTCTGTGGTTCTATGATTATGATGACTTTATTAAATCATGGTCTGTGTGCCTGGATCATCTGGGAATGTCTGTGACAGATGCAGATTACTAAACCTCCACACAGATCTGTGAGACTACCAGTCCTTAGTACCCTGTTTCACATTTCTATAGAATACAGATGGTGGCATCATCTATCCCTCAGATTGGTCTTAATGTTCAACTGTTTAATTTGACTTGTTGTGCTTGGGAGTGGTGCTGTGGGGGGAACAGAGTAGGATTTCCTGTAGACACAGAGTCCTAAGATAACCATGCCTTTTCCTTATTCTAGGAGTATTATATCCTGCCTTGATATGGGTCCAGCCCCACTTTTCTTTGCTCTGGTACTACCCTTCTTGGAATGGTTCCAGCTTCTTTCCTGAGATATTCCCAAGGCAATATGCACTCTCAGTGCCTCTCTGGAAGTGTTCATTTTAATAATTGACTAGAAAGAACACAAAGAGAAGTCTTTTGTGATCGATGCTTTGTGCAGTTTTCCACATCCTCATGTTTAGCACCACAAAATAAACCCAGGGTTAAATTAAGTGCTATTTGCCTTGGGTTTATTCAAAGGTATGTTGCTCCAGATTGATTTGATATGGTGTGACTGAGTCTTGGGAGCCAACATAGATAAGGAGTTACTAAATTATTCATTGAATGACAAGGGGAGTGTTTTGTTTTTCAGTGATTCTTGAAAAAACTTATAAAATGTTTCTCATTCAACTGAAGCTGGTCATGTACACTCAGGAAATAGCTTACCACAACTCAGTCATAATTCTAAACATGCCAGGTAAAGCCAATAATAAAGAATCTGTCTACAGTAACAGGTAGAATGGAAGCCATGGCTGTGCAGAACTCTTCCCTTTCATTGTAATTTGTCAGTCAGAAAGGCAGCAAAATGCTGATGGAATCCTGAACAAGACCTAGTGGCTGATGTGGAATAGCTCAGAATAATCCTTATCCTATGCTTTCCTTCTATTGATACAGTCCAGCCAATGTACAGACACAGTTGCAGGAACTGGAATTTTGAAAAGCATAGATCTCTGCCTAGGTAAACTAGGAGAGGCAGATGAGTTTGGAACTACTTCAGTTATTTATGCCTGAAGACAGATGATTTTTATGAGTTTGAGAAAACAAAATGGGAGATTTCTTTTTTTTTATTGTAAACAAATGGGATACATGTTGTTTCTCTGTTTGTACATGGAGTCAAGGCACACCATTTGTGTAATCATAAATTTACATAGGATAATGTTGTTTGATTCATTCTGTTATTTTTTCCCTTCCCCCCACCCCTCCTGCCCCTCTTTTCCGTCTATACAGTCCTTCCTTCCTCCATTCTTACCACCCTCCTTAACCCTAACCCTAAACCTAACCCTAACCCTAACGCTAACCACTCCCACTCCCCAAAATGGGGAATTTCTGAACTAATTTGTCAGTTCAGATTTAAATTTATCACATCAATCAAATTGTTAAAAAGGAAACTAATTCTGGCAATTTAGTTAGTATTAAGATTTAAACTCTCTAGCTTGATCAAACCACAGAAAATTTTGTTAGGAAGTTTGGTGATTTTTGTCATGGCCTAAATTTAACATGAAAAGCATTGAGCTTTAATGGGTTGTATGTTTCAGTCTGAATGATATAGATCTAAATATTTTCAGGAACATTTGAGGGAATACTTACAGATACTTGTAAAGAAAAATATCCCTATGGTTTTATCTTTTTTTTTTTTTTTTTTTTTTTTTGGCGGTACTGGGGTTTGAACTCAGGGCCTTGTGCTTACAAGGCAAGCACTCTACCAGCTGAGCTATATCCCCAGCCCCTCCCTATGGTTTTAAATGTATAATTGACTTTGGGAACACACAGGTTATATTTGAGAATTTCAAATATTTGGGAAATGTGTGATGTCTGAGTAGAAATTAAATAAAAAGTTTTGGAAGAAGAGAGTTGAAAATACAAAATGAAAGATCTTATGGACACTAGAGTAATTAACTTGATTTGTGTAAAAAGATCACTTAAAACATCAATACAAAGATATGTCAACAATGGATATTTGCTCAGATGCAACTCTGGAAATCATGAGGGCGTTACAAAATCCAGTATAAAGGAACATTAACACAGTATGGTCTAACCAAAGATTGTGTAGGAGAGTGGGGTGGATAAATGTATTGATTTTAAAGTGTAATAGTAAAAGCATTCATGTGATTTATAAAAAAAAGTAGAAGATATTACTATTTTGGCAGCAGGATGTCAAACTCTTTAAAAAAATAGAGAGCAATACCTTCTAAATATCACTTGTGTTACAGTTAGGAGCACATGAGTAAGTATAGGAAGGCAGGCCACATGCAAGGTAATGCAGAAATGAAAGCTGGAACATTTCTAAGGGTTGAATCACTAGACTACATTTTGTTTCTGATCAGTGTGTGACATGTAGTTTAGGCCTATGAGGCTCATCTGTGTTACATTCCTGGCAGAGGAATGGGCCAGGTCCCCTTTTTTTATAGGTCCTACTGATTGCATAATAGAGGTAAACTTACCTCCCTGCACATACACCACATTTTATCTGGTGTATGTGGGGGTCTACTGCATAATAGGGCAAGGTACATCAGACTAGGAACAAGCAGGAAAGGAGCAGAGTGTACCTTCTGAACCATTCATTGAAAAGGAAAAGCGAGGTCTGAATCAGGCTGTTCTCTGGCAAGAAGGTGTTGATTTTGGTGGTGGGGTATGGTGGGAGCATGCAGTGAGGGAGCAGAAGCACAACTATTAAAAACTCACAAAAGGAGGCTTTGAGTAGGTTAAAAGCAGTTTTGATCTCTAAAGCCCATGATTTAGCAATTATTTTGTTCTTCTGGGAAATTTTTCTCACCTTGCTTGGGGAGCCCACTTGGCTCATTCTACTAAAGTGGTAGTTGTGAACAGCAGGAGGTATGAGCAAGATGAGGTAAGGCCAGAGAAGCCATGGCAGAAGACAATGTCCTGGATGCATTCTTTGTAAGACTGTAGAGGATTGGCAAATGAAAGAGAAATCCTCATGTAACATAATGTTGTCTAGTTATCCTAACAGGACCCACTGATTCTAGTCAGGCAACACTTTAATTCTATGAAGTATAGTCTACCTGACTCAAGATAAAGAAACACAAAGGTAATCAGAGTTATGAATTCTTAAACATCTCTCAATTACCTGCCACAGATATATAATTGAAACAAAAATCTCTAACTAAAATATAAGTTTGATGTAAATGTGAAAAAGTATTTTTAGCATTTACTTTTCATTTATGTTTCTTATTGTCATATTTATCAAATATTAATTAAGCATTTACTACGCATTAAATAATGTACTAGGCATTAGAGATACAGAAATAAAAATCAATCAAGCCCTGTCTTTGAGGCATTTTGCCTGATAGAAGAATCACAGAAATAAGCTGATATTCATAAGCATTATGGTTAGAAATGAAATGCTCCCCTGAAGCTCTTGTGTTAATGCAGGAATAGTCAGATGTAAAAGAATTAGATTATGAGGGTCATTACCTAATTAGTCCATCCTAGTTTGAATGAACTAACTAGGTGGTAACTGTTGGCAAATGGGGCATGGCTGGAGGAGCTGGGTCACTGGGAGCATGCCCCTATGATCCTTTCCCCTTGCTGTGTCTGCTTCCTGACCACCATGTCCTCCACCATGATCTGCTTTACCTTGGGCCTAGAGCAATGGAATAAATGGCCCACTATGGAAAAAACCTCTGAAATCATGAGTCAAAACAAACTTTTCCTCATCTAAGTTGTTCTTGTTGGGTATTTTTGATCACAGTGGCAAAACATTGATAACACAAGTCAGTGTGATAGGCACTATGACAAAGATATACATGTAATACGAGGAACACAGATAAAGAGAGTCAGGAAAAGCTTCCTGGAGGAGCTAATACACTTTTAAGTCTTGAGGGAAAGTTTAAGAGCCAAGTAGACAAGGAAAAAAAAAAAAGAATGTGGACTAATTCCAGGCAGAAGCAGAAGGATCAGCATGAATGGAGGTATGGAATGTAACAGTGAAACACATTCAAAAAAGTGTAAGTATACATGGCTAATGTATACAGGGCATATGGGAGAAAGGCAGGAAATAAATGAGGTTGGTAAGGACCTGTGAGCTAATTTATTTTTAACTTTTATTCTGAAATCTAAGGGTAGCTATTGAAGGGAAGTGATATGATCAGAACTGCATGTCAGAAATTTCAAGTGCAAATTCTATGAATTGCCTGGGACCAAACTCCAATAAGGTGCCACAGAGTCATCCTTTTCCTTTTGTGGACAAAGTAGTATTTCTCCTTTGCATTTCTTATATTTAAGATTTGGAACTATAGGACTTGGGTGAGGAAGACGGTGAAGGACTGCAGAATAACTAAAAATTTTCTGGCTTGAGAGGCTGCATAGATACTGATATCATTAATGGAGGGGGAAGTCATAGAATTGGGAAGGGGAGTTCTAGTTAAGACATGTGGAATTCAATTTGCTTTTAGATGATTAAAATAGGTATATTCCAGTACACACTTGAAAATGAGGGTGTTGAGCTGGAGAGAGAAGCCTCTTTTGGGCACCAAAGCTTATAAGTACTAGTTGAAGTTTTATGTAAGTGCCTAGGACCACAGGGACAGAATATAACATGAAAAGAGCATAGAGTTGAAATTGGAGTCCTTAATGACAACATTTCATTGGTGAGCCAAAGCAGTGCTTTCAAAAGTGACTTAAAAGACATAGCCATAAAGATAGGGACAAGGCCACGGGTTCCTAGGGAAGAGAGTGGAGGCAGAGGGAACATTTAACACTGGGCAAATGCTGCAGCCGTCAACAAAGACAAGGACAAATAATTCTTACTGAATTTGGAAATGTGGAGGTATTGGTAACCTTATAAAGTTTCAGTGAAGAGGTGATGAGTCATAAATCGGTAGATGGAGGAATAAATGAAAGGCAAGACAGTAGAAATAGGGACTGTAGACTGCTTTTCAAGATATGTGGCAGTGAGAGTGGCAATAAATAGGATTATAGCCAGAAGGGTCATTGAGGTTGAGGGAAGATTATTTTTAGATGGGAAAGATTTGAGCATGTTTATATGTTGAGGGAAAAGAATAAGTAGGCACAGAGAAATATTGGAGATGTGAGAGAGAGAATAGTTATGGGATAGAGTAGTTAGGATTGAGGAATAGGAGGAAGGGCTAAGGTCAAGGGGATGGATATTCAGGTGGAAAGAATTAATCTGGAATGGAGGAAGGACATTTGTCCCACTGAGACAGTAGGTGAGAATGCATGGAAACTTATATGCTTGTAGGTGGTGAAAAAGCAAGCTAAGAATCTCTCTCATCTGATGACCTTGATTTTCTCAGAGAGTAGCATGCAAAGCTGCCTCTGAAAATGAGGCTAGAGGAGGTAGACTATATAGTTTGAAGAGAGTGGCAATTCTTTGAAGTAGTGGTTAGGGGAATAAGAGATGTTGATATTTAGGAATTTAAGGCTCAGCAAGATTGGAGTTGAGGATTTGTAGTGTGATCTTAACTAGCATCACCCTGGAAAAACCAAGTGGTTGGACTGATCCAGGGATGAGATTTGGTGACCAGGTATGAAAGAATTCCAAGGGAAAAAAAATGGAAATCATTTTGAGACAGGCAGTGACATGATGGGCCACAGGAACAAAGTAGACTCAGAAAGGTTGATAGATTTGAAAAATATGGAAACGATAAAGGGACTAAGCATCCTTTGAGAAGTAATGGCATATTTGTTGGAAATAAAACAGATGGCTATACTAATGGGACAAAACAAACAACAAAACCATAAAAGTAGGGCAGCAGAATTTAAAAATTAGAAGGTATAAAATTTCTGTTGTAGAGCTGGTTGCCAGAGTAGAATTTTTTGAAACTGAGTAAGTCTATCAACTGTTAAGGCCAAGGAGTTAAAGTCAATCTGGTTAATGACAGAAATAATGCGGAAAAGGAAAGAGTGAGCCTCAAAGTCCTCATTAACTTGGAGGAGCTTGATTCAGTAACAGTAATACCGAGGAACAAAGCAGGGGTTCACAAATGTAATTCCTACAGAGGCCTACAGGTGAGGGAAGGAAGCTAAATTGGAGAGGACACCCATCTAAAGGAGTCAGCTGCCACTGAGCTTCAGGTGACAATTGCCATTTGGGGAGATAGGTCTAAATTGCTAGAAATGTCCATTTTTCCCAGTACTGGGGATGGAATCTGGGGGCACTTTACTACTGAGCTACATTCCTAGCCCTTCTTATTTTTTTGAGGCAGGGTCTCACTAAGTCGCTGAGGCTGGTCTTGAACTTGTGATCCTCCTGCCTCAGCCTTCTGAGTAGCTGGGATTACAGGCATGCGCGACCACACCAGGCAGAAATTTCCATTTTTAGGAGAAATTGCAAATCCTTTTTAAAAATGCAAAATGTCCCATTTTCAAATATTGGCGAGTAATTTTTAAAAACACCATGAAGGCCAAACCAAGCATATCTTCAGTGTGAACCCAGCCCATGAGTTGCCAATTTGCAACCTCTAGGATAGAAAGCATTATGTCCAGATGTCCTGAAATGCAAAGCAAGACAGACCTTTAAACAATAGTGAATATCTTCACTCTTTCCTTCCTAGGCTATGGCAGGTATTGCTACAGTAATTTGATTAGGTATATAGGACTTCAGTAAGAAACTACCAATCATTTGCATCTGGCACAGGAGATGAAAACCAATTTACTATAACATTTCTGTCACTTTCAAGAAAGTTTCTCAGTCTTTGAACTTTCTTTGGTCTTTGTAAAAAGAGCAAGCATGCTGTAATGTTCCAATTCAGTTTTACCCTCGGAGGATTTTCAGGTGGGCTTTCTTGGTGAATGTGTGCTTTGTATGTTTTCAGAAACCTCTTCACACCAGTAACTGTGTTTCAAAAATTTCCAGTAATGTGCTCAGAGGTCCTGAGTGGTAACTACTGTAACGTTGAAGGTGAACAAACGAAACCTTTCATCTGTTCCCAGGTATGCCTGGCTTCTGGCAACTTTGCCATTAATAGTTGAGAGCCTGTTTGCTGCCTGGAACACTGAAGTGTTGTTAAACAGCTCTGTCTTTTAAAAAGAGTAGGAGATGATTGGGACGCTTCTAGACAGGAGACATGAATCGAAAATGTCATGCATGTTTAGCTATATGGTTTATTAACTCATTTACTGAACTGTGTCCTTGATTTCTGATAAATCTTTTTAAGTTTAGGCATTCTTGCTATTGAGTGATTTTTCTTTTGGGTATTTAAATACCCAAATAACTCGTTCACATTCAAATACCTCCTTTAGCATATTTCTAATTTCCTTTAGAAGCAAAACATACTCTTTGCTGGAACTGTTTTCAGCTTCTCACCCCCACACTGTTCACTTAGCCAGCTGTTTCCATTGCCTTTGCTGTAAGCCCCCAGGCCAGATTCACGTGGCAGAAGGGGAGGGAGAACAGCTGAAGCTGGAACAGGGAGCTGCTTTAGCTGCCAAAGTCCACTTGATTCTGACGCAATGCAACTGCATTCTCCATTTGTAATTTGTTCCTGTTCTGCTTTTGGTTTTCAGCCTCTGCCCCCCTCTCCCCTCACCCTCCAGTTTCTGCCCATACCTCTCAGGTTCCTGTAGTAAACTACTTACTTGACCCTGCATGGCTTCCAATTTGCCTGTTTTGCCGTGACTCACTGTTTCTCCTGATCATGCTCACACTTGCTCCTAAGAGGCTGCAGGCTCTGTTCGTGACTTGCTCTCCACCCATTAATGTCTGGCTCTGGGACCTGTTGTCTGTCTCTGGCTGCCTGCCTGACACATAATGTGTTAACAGTCTGGCGTGCCATGGATCTGCTGATTTTCTGTGACACCTGAAACAATAGAAGCTGAAAAATCCATGACTTCTTTGTTAAACCATGCTTCTCCCCAGCTTTCCTTGGTAGATATTAAATGGTCAAAAACCACAAGTTAATTTTACCGTGTACCTACCTGTTTAGTTTAATGCTAGAGTCGATGAAAATTACAATATAGTAACACTTGCCTAGATATACTAGGCAATCATGTTTATGACGATTCCTAGGTGAAGAGCCATCTTCCAGGATTGAGCAGAATGTATGGATATGTGTGTGTTGTCATAGGTGATATTTTGCTTCAAACCTTCCCGCTTATCAGGGCTTTATAGTCCTTGGTGATGAGATGATAGACCTTTAAAGAATGATGACTCTTAACAAACTAGATACACTTCTTAATTTCAATCTGCCACATTTTTATTTTCTGAAATGATACATATTGTTATTATTTATTTGCTGCTGATAAAAATATGTCCATCCTCATTAGATTATCTTGATTAATTTGCTTTTTGTTTTATTTGAGGTTGAATTAATTTTCATTTGGTTTAAATGTCAACACCATGTCAAATATTATAGTTGTTTTGAAATGTCAAAATAATTTACCATTTCTGTTTTTATTATGCAATTGGGAAATTAATTTAGTACTAATAATGATAATAATAATATAATAATAATGGCTAAAATGATTACGTTTTTGCTATGTGCTAGCCACTGTGCTAAGGACTTTATTTGCATTATCCAGTCTTTCCAATTGTCATTTAGGATGGATCCTAATGTTACTCACATTTTACAGTTGGGGAAACTGAAACAAAGAAAGGTTTGATAATTTACTTAAGATTGCAAAGCTAAATTAACGCCAGAGCTGAATTTGTACTGGCATTTTAGTAAGAATGCTCTTACTAAAATAATAATTCATGCAAATTTATTATGCACTAGAGGGGATTGCATCAGAGATTTAAATTAAGATCTGAAGTGAAAATACCTAGGATCATAATCAGTTTTTGCCATTTATTATCTGCGTGATTTTGAGGAAATTACTTTTCTCTCTGAGCTGCAGTTTCCTTACTTATATAACTGTTGCTTGTACTTAGTTCATTTGGGGATTTTAAAAGTTAAATGAGATAATACATATAGGAAGTGCTATTATTGTCAAATGGTGGCTTCATTATGGTCTAAATAATATTGGAATGAGATGACATTATCATGATATAGTAGAAATTCTTTTTTTCCCCCTTTTTCTTTGTCCTTTTTAGTTATATATCACAGTAGAGTGTATTTTCACATATTGTACATACATGGAGTATAACTTCCCATTCCTGTGGTTGTACATGATGTGGAGTCACACTGGTTGTATATTCTTATATGCTTATGTCTGATCCATTCTACTGTTTTTCCCATTCCCATCCCCTCACCCTTTCCTTCATTCCCCCCTATCCAATTCAGTGAACTTCTATTCTCCATTCACCCTCTTATTGTGTTAGCATCCTCTTATCAGAGAGAACATTTGGAGCAGAGGTTCTTATGAACACTCGGTTTCTATATATTAGTGAAGGGCCTTGGCTATGAAATCAGGCCTATGGAGCAGGCTGACTTGGTAAACATGTAAGCTATGGCACTAGACTGATTTTGTGCTCACACATGCAATTTAGGGAATCTTCTGTCTTCATGTGTAAAAATGCTTCACCAAGATTTCAGGAACTCTGACCCAAAGATGACTAAATGTTGGGTCTGCTGGTAGATATTGTTTGTGCTAGTAGCAGATTTCTGATATCAAATGGAGGGTATGGATTTTTCAGGACAAAATTGTGAGCCTGTGACCAGAAACTCTGAGGACTAAGGGGGAATAAACACAATTTGTAATAGCTTCAGTCATTTAAAGTACTAACAAATAGAGCTCTGTTGAGGTTTTTTCATGGGACTAATTTCCACCGATACTGTTGGCACTAACACACATACCTAGTTGGATTAATTCAAGTGTGCTGAATTGGAGCTTGCTACACAAAATTGCCAGATACCCCTATGGCTATTATCATCTCAATATGAAGAAACTCTTAGAATATTATCTTAGTATGTTTAGGTAGCAATTGCAGAATACCATTGGCTTGGTGGCTTAAACAATAAGCATTTATCTCTCACAATTTTGGGGGCTGGGAAGTTCAGGAGCAGGGCATTGCAAATTTAGTGTTTGGTGAGGGCTTCTTCCTGATTCATAGATAATACTTTCTAGTTGTATCCTCCAATGTCAGAAGGGACGAGGGAACCCTTTTATAAGGGAACTAACCCCATTCACGAGGGATCCTGCCTTATGACCTAATAACCTTCCAAAGGCCCCTACCTCTTAATACCATCACATTGGGGGCTTAGAATGTCAACCTATAAATTTGGAGGGACATTCAGTCTATAGAAGATATATAGTACATTTTGCTAAATATAAGTATATATATAAAAATATATTTAAAAAAAGACATAAAAATATATGATAGATTTTGCTAAACCTTGTTTTGCACCAATAGAAGGCTACAGTGGTGAAGAATCACCTCACATTTATTGTTATACACACTTCCCCCTCTGCTGGCTCTTTCCCCACTTTTTTCTTGACCAACCCCTACTAATCTTTCAAATCTCAGCTCAAACATTTTCCCCCAGAGAAGTCATTGCTGATGCCCCAAACTAAATCATGTCTGCCATTACTATTTCTTATACTATTGTTTCTTTTTTTATAGAACTCATCACATTTTGTAGTCATATATTTGTTCATTTAATTATGTGACTTATTAGATTTTATGTTCTAAGATAGATCTTGTTCATCAATGTTTTGTTCATCATTGCATGTTCAGTGCCTTGCCTTCAATTGATATTGGTTGATTACTGGTTGAGCAATGTGCTCTTATATACTAGAGGAAAATTAACAAGTGCTATAAAATGTTGATGTTATGAGAGCAGTCTGTATAGGGTACCAAGGGTAAGAGTGGTTCCTTCTATCTATGGAAATCAGAAATGGTTTATCTGGTGAAGTAATGCTTGAGTTGATTCTAGAAAAATTTAAAGTTAATTCCTAGGTAGAGGTCATAAAAGTATGTATTTGGTTATTTAATAGTTCTCTTAAGCAGACAGAACAACCCATTGAACTGTAAGTACCATGAGGAGAAGAATCATATTTGTTTTGCTCACTTCTTATACTCAAGACTTAGTGCATGTTGGTGGTATACAAGTGTTTACTGAATCATTGCATCAATGTTTCTTTCTCCAAGTCTCTAAAGAAAAAAATAAGATGCCATCTCACCCCAATTAGAATGGCAATTATCAAGAATACAAGCAACAAATAGGTGTTGGTGAGGATGTGGGGGAAAAGGTACACTCATACATTGCTGGTGGGATTGTAAATTAGTGCAGCCACTCTGGAAAGCAGTGTGGAGATTCCTTAGAAAACTTGGAATGGAACCACCATTTGACCCAGCTATCCCACTTCTTGGCCTATACCCAAAGGACTTAAAATCAGCATACTACAGTGATGCAGCCACATCAATGTTCATAGCTGCTCAATTCACAATAGCCAGATTGTGGAACCAAACTAGATGCCCCTCAATTGATGAATGGATAAAGAAACTGTGAGATATATATATATATATATATATATATATATATATATATACACACACACACACACACACACACACACACACACAATGGAATATTACTCAGCCATAAAGAATAATAAAATTATGGCATGTGCAGGTAAATGGATGCAGTTGGAGAATATCACGCTAAATGAGATAAGTCAATCCCAAACAACCAAAGGCTGAATAATCTCTCTAACACGTGAATGATGGTACATAACAGGGAGTGGGAAGGAGGCAAGAATGGAGGAAGGATGAATTGTATAGAGGAAAGAGGGGTGGGAGGGGGTGGGGGGAAGAAAAATAACAGAATGAGACAAACATCATTACCCTATGTACATGTATGATTACACAAATGGTGCGAGTCTACTTCGTGTACAACAAGAGAAATAACAGTTATACCCCATTTGTGTACAATGAATCAAAATAAAAGAAATAAATAAAGAATAAAGAAATCTAAGATTTTCTTATCTCTCCTATCTACCTATCCTCACCCCTACCATTTCCTCCTTAAAGCTTTGCTTGATACAGGGTAGAGAATGCAAGGCGGTGGTGAGTGGCTGTGAATTTCTTCTGAGAGCAGCACCACCTTGAGTTTTATTCTGTCCATATGCCAATAGTCATGTGCCTGATAGCTGGAGTTCAATGGTGCCAGAGTTCAGGGACTGTGGTAATTAAAATAACATGACAGTTATCTTCAAACTTTAGAATTTGTCACCCGGAGAGATTGTTTAAAATGATGATTTCTGGGTTCCATTTCTAGGGAGGTATGAGGTTAAACCTTGGAATTTCTGCTTGAAGAACTTACCAAAGCATTCTACGGTGGTCCATGAGCTAGGATCTCTGAATCTCTAGGCTAGATTCAATTACTACTGTTGCTGCTATGAATACTAATATTTATCAATTAGGTGACAATTGCTGATAAATCACTTATGAGCTGAGCATTTTGCTGAACAACTTGCATCATCTAGTGATTTGGTCTACACTAAAGAGGAGAAATTCAATGTCTAGAGAAGTTAAGTAACTTGCCAAAAATCACATAGCAAATAACTGGTGAAATTTGGTCTTTAGCATAGGTCTGTTCTACACTGAAGCTCATTTTTTTAATCACAATGTTACATTGCATCTGAGTCAATTATGCTTATGAGTTTATTGCAGAGTGTGTATGGTGTTTTTTAGGTCAGGAGCCCAGTGATAGGAATGCTCAAAAGCCACTATGAATTACCGATTTATGGCTATAGATCTTGTCTTCTTGCAGATAATCATGAACCTAGGAGGTCGATTTAAGTTGGCGAGGAGTTTGTTTGTTTGTTTGTTTCTTTTATAAGTAAATGAACTATGGTTGAGTAATGGCTTAAGATCAAGTGGTTGCAAATGGCAGTTCTGAAATTCAAACATGGATTTTTAATTTCAAAATCAGATTCAGATATGATGACCTGCAAAACAGGAAGAAAGAAATTTCAACACAGGTGAAAAATACATTCAACCTCATAATTTATCAAATAAATGAAGATTAAAACCACAATGATATGACCTGCTATGGTTTGAATGTCCACTTCAAAACTCATGTCGAAATTTACCCTTGTCACAGTATTAGCAGGTAGGACCTTTAAGAAGTAATTAGGACATGAGGGCTCTACCATCATAGGTGGGATTAATGCTGGTATAAAAGGGTGAGCTTGGCTCTCTCTTGGCTCTTATGCCTTTCTGCTACATGAGGAATAGTTCCTCCTCTTCAGATGATGCAAAATTCAAGGTGCCATCTTGGAAACAGAAATTGGGTCCTTATGAAATGCCAAACCTACTAGTGACTTAATATTCAATATCTTAGCTTCTAAAACTGTCCAAAATATTTTTTTGTTCTTTATAAATCACCCAGTCACAGGTATCTTCCTATAGCCACATAAAATGGACTAAGATATAACCCTTCACACTTCTTAGAACAGCAAAAATTAAAAATTTACCAAACCAAATGTCCAGGGTATGGACAAATCACAACACTGGTATACTACTGGTTGAAATGTACACTGGCACAACCACTTTGTAAAACAGTTTGGTGATTTTTTAATAAAATTTATCTCTCAAATAATATAATTCTGTTTCTATTTACCCAAGAGAAATGAAAATATATGTCAACACAAAGATCTGTATAAAAATGTTGATAGCATTTTTCACAATAACTCTAAATAGAAAACAGCCCAATTTTCCTTCAACAGGAATATGGATAAAAAATTGTGTATCCATATAATGGAATATCCTCATCAATGTGAAAGAATGAATTATAAATTCAGGCAACTATACAATGTATTAAAACATCATGCTAAGTGTTCTTAAAAGTACATACTGTGTGATTTCATTTATCTGAAGTTCTAGAATAAGAAAAACTAATTTATATTTATAGAAATAAGATTATTGCCTGCCTGTGTGGGTGAGATTGATTGCAAAGGGACATGAGCATGAGATAATTTTCTTTGGTTATGGAAATACTTTATATCTTGATTAGGATGGTGATTACACAGATTTCTACACTTGTCAAATTCATCAGTCTGTACATATGAAATCTGTGTTTTATTTTCTATAAAGTGTACCTCAGTAGGGTTGGTTAAAAAAATTCTAATGCAGGATGGTACGTGTAATAGTAGGACCTGGGGACATGGAGACATAAGATAGAGGAGCACATGACCCAGGCTTGTAGGTGGGAGAAAGACAGAGAGAGAGAAAGAGAGGGAGAGAGGTATTCTGGGAAAATGATCTCTAAACCGACATTTAATAAAGCAGTAATAATTAGTCTGGAAAGAACATTTATAGTAGAGAAAATACCTTGTTTAAATTTGGAGCCATGAGAGAAATATCATATTTGGGGAATTTTAAGTAGCTTGATTTCTTAGGGACATAAGATGCCAATACAGTAGAGGCCAGGATGAAACTGGAGAGGAAGACAAGAACTAGATGGCTATATCAAAATGGGCATTTTATGTCATGCAAAAAAGTTATTGGAGTCATTAAAGGATTGGAGATGAATCTCTTTGGAAAAAGCAGATATAAGAAGTGTGAAGACCAAGGGCTAATTTGTATCCTTGCTAATGTAATATAATGCCACACATAATGACTTTGTAGGATAAACCAAATATTAAAAAGTTATCCCTTATTGAAGTTATCCCTTTTTTAGGTTAAAAATATCTATCAGTTCAAATCTTAGTATGTGATGAGATATTGTGAAACTCACAGCAGAAGTAGAAAGGTCAAGGTAAAGGAAATAAAGTAATTTCCGATGGGACTCTCAATAATTATAATGCAGAGTCTAAGAATGCAGATTAAAGTTGTAATTATTGTAAGCACATTGATTTAAGTAACATCTGCATTTGTACAAAGCAACATCTGCGTTACCCCTAAAATGTGTTTATAATTCTGTTGGATGGAAATACAGAGTCCTCTGACAGAGAAACATCCAGTTGGCTTCAGAGAAAATAAATGACCGTGGGAGGAACATACTCAGGATGACCCTCTCCTCTTTAGAAAGGGGACTTAGGACTGCAAAAAAAGACCTTATGCCTTGCCAAAATAAAATTCCAGGCAAAGGTTTGCTTACAAGATGGGACAATTCAACCTTGTCAGTGCCTGATTTTTATTTGTTTGACCTTCAGTGAAAAAAACGAGTCTTAAAAATACAAATAATTTTAAACCTCTAAGAAAGACAGACTATTGTATTTATTCTTTTGGACTGAATTTTGGTTCAAAAAAGATAGGATAACCATTAAAACAAATAACACATCTTTTGACTTCAATATATGTATCATTTTGTAGATTTCTGGATATAATGGCTTATCCTTTAGATGTATGAACTTTTTATATTACTATGTAGTTTTTCTGTCCCTATTTTAATGGTTTATTTTTAGCCTAAATCCTACTTAATGTGTAGTTTTTTTAAAAACTTCATACGTCTTTAATTTTTTGTAGTTGTAAATGGACACAATACCCTTATTTATTTATTTTCCTGTGGTACTCATGATAGAACCTAGTGCCTCATGCATGCTAGGCAAGTGCTCTGCCACTGAGCTACAGCCCCAGCCCCTTAATGGGTAGTTTTTGATAGACTTGGTCACTTTTACCTTGAAATTCTTTCTTGCCATTGTGACACTATTTTATCTATCTTCCTATGTTTTTGGATATTATTCTTAGTCTCTTTTTCAAGAGTTCTAAGATTTCTCCAGTTCCACTGGGTGATAACTGAGGTCTCTTAGTTACAAAAATTTCCATTAACTTCATCATCTCCTGAAGTTAGCTAATCCTTCCTACCACTTAACTATGAGGAAATCTCAGAATATTTGCAAAATTCCATTTGAAAACTGCTCAAAGGTAATAATATACTAGCCTCATGGGGTCTCTAACAGCCCTCATCCTCTTGATACTTTCAACTTAGATGGGTCAGCCCCACAATGAGTTTTATTCTTATTGTTATCCACCATTGTTTCAGATGCAAATATTTTGCTCTTTTCTCACTACACTGACCTTTTTTACCCTACATGGTTATTTCTATTGTGGTCATCTCTGATTTGATAAAGAGACCCTAAATGCTGATTGGAACACACTCTTACATGTTGAATTGTTGAGTCAAAGTGTAGGAATATTTTAAAGGCTGTTGTTATTGTTCTAGGTGAACTTGGTTTTTAGAACTAACTACCATTTTGAACATTAGGTAGTTTCTAAATTTTACTATTATAAATAATGCTATAGTCAGGAAAATGCAAATCAGAACTACATTAAGATTTCATCACACTCCAGTCAGAATGGCAATCAGATTAAGAATATAGCAATAATAAATGCTGGTGAGGATGTGGGGAAAAAGATGTACTTGTACATTGTTGGCAGGGCTGTAGACTACTAGTACAGACACTCTGGAAAGCAGTATGGATATTCCTCAAAAAACTAGAGATGGAAGCACCATATAACCCAGCCATCCTACTCCGTGGTATTTTTCCAAAGGAGCTAAAATTATCATTCTATAGGGACATAGCCACCTCAATATTTATAGCAGTACAATTCACAATATATAAATTATGGAATCAACCCAGGTGCTCACTAACAGATGTATGGATTAAGAAATTGTGGCATATATACAAAATGGATATATGCCACAGATAATTTAATTTCCCTAAATAAGAATGGAAATTATGGCATTTGCCAATAAATGAATGGATATGGAGAACATCAGGTTAAGTGAAATAAACCAAACTCAGAAACTCAAAGGTTGAATGTTTCTCTCATATGCAGAAACTGGAGTAAAATAAAGGAAAGGAGGAGGAAAGGATAGGATATCATAAAGATATAGGGAAGATCAGTAGTGCAGAAGAAGGACATCAAGAGGCAGTGTGGAGGGATGAAAAAGGAGAGGTAATGTGGAATGAATTCTTGAAAAATCATGTTATGTGAATATATAAATATACCACAGGGAATTTCTCCTTTATGTATAAGTAAAAAGAACCAATCAAATATGAATAAATGGATGAGAGAAAGGAAGTCTAGCAGTAGAGGAAGGAGAATTGGGGAGGGGAGGAAATACGAAAGGGAAAAGGGTGAGATAAAAGGGAAGTGACTGTGAACTGAAATTAAATTCCGTGCATGCATGACTTTGTTGGGATGAATCCAACTACTATTTATTACCATAAAGATTTAATAAAAACAAATAATACTGCAATAAATATCTAGGTTTTTAAATTTTTGTACACATTTATGATATTTTTAGGGTAATTTCAGGAATGAAATTGTTTTATCACTAGTGTGACTTTTTTGATTGATATAATTAGGAGTATTGCATTGAGTTTTCAATCCCCCAGCAAGGTATTAAAGCATTTGAGTCTCTCATCCTTCCAAACATTACATATTATACTCAAAGACAGGTCCATTATGTAAGCAAAAATATTACTATTTGAATTCATTTGTGAACAAAATGTTAAAAGTATCTATGGACCAAGGTGACATTAAAATTAATTTTTAATTACACAAGTCATGCAAAATTAAAACATTAAGGGTAAGGGTTTTTCAAGTCTCTTTGGCATTATCCCCCATTATGATGCCATTCTCCTTTCCTAGAAGTGACTATTTATATCAGTTTGATAAAAATGATTCCAAATATTTGTACATATTTCCAAAGAAAATCTTCAGTATTATGTGTTTATGTCCATTCATATATATCAAAATTGAAAATAGTAAAATAAAATAAAAAGCAGTTCTGATGAATATACTCTTTTTTTGTGGTTCTGGGAATTGAATGCAGGGCCTTGTGTATGTGAGGCAAGCACTGTACCAACTGAGTTATATCTCCAGCCCTGATTAATATACTTAATATACCATATTACAATTAGCATGCTATTCAGTGAATGCTAATAGAGTAACTTATAATTGTAATGTGGTATAATATAGTTAATATGCTATATAGGCTAAATCTCATTATTAAAGCAATGAGACATTTTCAAAATCAGATGATACAGTAAGAACTTCTACATATTCCCAAAAGCATACAATATGCATTCACCATGCAACATACTATATTACCCACACCTCCCCTTTTCCACTGTCCAACAAATTAGAAATGAAAAGCCACTCATTTATATATAAAACCCTCTAGTTAAAGAAAAAAAATCAAAATTAGAATCACAGATTACATTGACTAGAATATATGAATATGAGAACTCAGAACGAAAACTAAGGGTAACATAAAATCTAAACTCATAAATTCATAATTGTAAATGATTTCATTAGGAGAAGAAAGTAAATGAATGAAGCACTCAATTCTTGAATTTAGAAAAACAATAAACACACATAATGTAAGAGAAAGTACCTTAAGAGGATAAACTTATAAATTAGGAAACAAAGTGTTGTAACATTGATCTAAAAGAAAATCCAGAAGCCATTTCCTTGGAAACACAGGCACATATTTTCAAACAGATAATGATTACACAGATTAAATCAAGGAAAAAAGAAAGAATTGCCAATATTATGAATTAGCACTGAGATATAAATGTAGGTATGAAATTTTTTAAAAAGATTAAAACATTTGAAAATCTAGATGAAAATAAAAAACTTTTGTGAAGAAATATAGATGATCAATGATGTCTTAATAACACTGGAAACACTGGTAAACACTAACAAACCAATACCACATTTAAGATACTAAAAGGCAATCAAGTTTTGATGCTCAAAAACAAACCTGAGATAAGTTTATGGTTTTCTCCTATACCCCCAAACTTCCAGGGGACAAACAACTCCCAGGCTAAATAAATGATTTAAGAGTTAAGTATTATTTTAAAACTTCTTAATTGGGCCGGGGATATAGCTCAGTTGGTTGAGTGCTTGCCTTGCAAGCACAAGGCCCTGGGTTCAAATCCCCAGTACTGCAAAAAAATAAAATAAAAAATAAAAAAAAGAACTTCTTAATTTATGCTTACAAAGTTAGTGTAAACTGTTAGCTAAATCTGTCAAAGATAGCACAACAAAGAAACAACATTCCAATCTTATTCATAAGAATGGATATGGAAAAATCCCAGAAGACTTCTCAGCAAATGCTTTCCAGTATTATTTTAAGAGCATAGCATTCTGTGACTGAAGAGGTTGTATTTATAAAAGCCACTGGGCTTTCTGAGTTAGAAAATCTATCAATAACATTATTACATTTATACTACATGCATTAATATAAAACATTGATGAAACAAATTGAAGTAGAAGTGAATAAATGGAAAGATATCCTATGTTTATATATTGTAAGAGTTAATATTGTTAAAATGTCCATATAACCAAAGTGATGGACACATCAGCACAGTCCCCATCTAAATCCCAATGCATTTTTCACTGAAGAATAAAAAAGTCTTAAAGTTTTTTTTTATGAAATCACCAAAGACTAAAACAAACAAAACAATCCCAAGCAAAGAGAAAAAAAGCGAGAGGAACCACATTACCAGTTTTCAAAATACACTATAAAGCTATAGTAATTTAAACAGCATAATACTAAAATAACAGAATGAATCAAACATTACCCTATGTAATTTATGATTACACAAATGGTATGCCTTTACTCCATTTACAAACAGAGAAACAACATGTATCCCATTTGTTTACAATAAAAAAAAAAGAAAAAAAAAAACAGCATAATACTGGTATAAAAACTGACATAGACCAATGGAACAAAATCAACAGCCCAGAAACAAATTCATGTGTTCATGATTAGTTGATTTTTGACAAAGATGACAAAATACACAGTTTGAGTATTATATATTTTATGTATTATATATTTTGTCCCTGGCTCCTTGTGCCCTCTTTCTCTCTGCTTCCTCGGCACCATGGGGTGGGCAGCTTTCCTCCACTGCCCTTCTGCTATGGTGTTCTCCCTCACCTTGGGCCTAAAGCAATGGATTGATGACCACAGACTGAACCTCTGGAATTGTGTGTCTTCCTCTAAGGTGTTCTTGTCAAGTATTTTGGTCACAGTGATTAAAAGCGGATTTTACACACTTCTAAATGTGACCTGATGTTTTCCTATTGAGGCTTTTAAAATTCTATCCTCATTCTGTATGTTAGTCATTTTAATTACTATGTGTCATGGAGAGGTTCCTGTTTTGATCTTATCTTTTTGTGGTTCTGAATGTTTCCTGTATTTGGATTTCCATCTCATTCTCAAGGTTTGGAAAATTTTCTAGTATTACTTCACTGCAAAGGTTGTTGATGCCCTTAGATCATATCTTGGAACCCTCTTTAATTCCAGTGATTTTTAGGTTTGGTCTCTTAGTGTCCCAGAGTTCTTACATATTCTGATCATGGTTTCTTATTTTCTTTATTGCGGATGGAGTGTTCAAGTTCACATATCTTGTCTCCAATTCCTGGAAATCTGTCTTCTACATTTTCTAATCTTTGGTTTCAACTGAACTTTTTATTTGATTTGAGTCTTTCATTTCATTCTGAAGGACAGCTTTCCTGGATATAGAAATCTTGATTGACAGTTATTTACTTTCAGAGCTTGAAACACATTATTTCTAAGCTTTCCTGGATTTTAGAGTTTTGGCTGAGAAACTTTTTATTTCCTTTTCAGAATCTCTATTGAAATTATATTTTGCTTCCTCTATTTTCTTAGTTCATTCTTTAGATCTTTTTTTAGTTCATTGGTCATTATAACCACTGAATTTTGAATTATCTGTCTAGTATTTCATCCACTTTGATGTCAGTGGATTTGGTTGGGAGTTTATACCCTTTTGGAGATGTCTTGTTGTTTCTTTGCTTTCTCATGTTTCCTATATTTCTATATTGAGATTCTCCTGTCTTCTGGAATGGATCTCTCCCCCATTGTTGTCTGGGGGATTGTTTCATAGGCTTTTTTCACTCAATTATGTGTCCTGAGCCAGGGTATATCTTTGTGTCAAAGGACCCACTTAGAGCGTTCACAGTGCTTTGCTCAATCCCTTAGACCACTTTGAGGGGAGATGATGACCACTTACCACTATAAATACTTGAGAGTAATCCACATACTAATAAGTCATAAAACTTATTAAAATATTTTCAATACCTCCAATTGTTCAGAAGTGGAAAAGTGTGGTAATATCTTAAAATAGGCTGTAAGATTAGTTTAAAAGAAAGTAAAATTGATATTTTACTATGTAGGAAATGAATATAAAATAGAAAGAAGAATAAAATGAAAAATAAAAGAGAAAGAAAAATAGTGATGGGGAAAGGAAGAGAGGCAGAAGAAATAAAGCAAGTGAAGGAAAAAAAGATGATGTAAGTATAGAAAAGAGAAAGAAGAAAAGAAAGAATATATACATCCATTTAACGCATTACTTCAAAGAAGAAAACAACCATCACCACCATATAAAATCAAGGAAACAAACACAAACAATATAAAAATTTTCTTATATTTTGCAACTTTCCTTACCAAAACTACATACTCATAAATAAAGCTTACTTTGCACATCTCTCTCCTACTTACTGTTTCCTTTCTGTTTTGTTTCTATTTTTCTTTTAAATCCACTTTATGGAAAGAAACTTTTACTCACTTTGTTCCATTGTCCCTGATATGGAATACCTATAAAATTTAAATTAAGCAATGAATGTATCATGTATGGTAACTTTCAAATGATTATTGCTTTAGAAGTCTATTCTTTGGAAAAAAGTAATAGGTGCATCATTAGAGTATTTGAATATATTTTTTAATTTACTGTGGAAATGTCATAAACCTGATGCAGGTTACATCTAAATCTTCTGCTGAACAAAATATTACATACAAAACAAATATGTCATGTAAGAAATGCATTCATAAAAGGGTTTCTAGAACTAGGTTGTCGCCTTATTTTGAGATATGCATTGTATTTTAAATTATCAATGTTGAAAAATAGCTGTCCTCTAAGTGAGATACTGGGACAATATATACTTCATGATAATATGTAGTGTAATGTACTGCTGACAAATCTAACTTGTGGCTAATTGTGTTGTATTGTGGGAAAAGTGCTGGAGAAGGATCCAATAATAATCTTTTGCTTGTGAGGAAGGTAGTTCTACAAATGCTTGAAGTCCTACAGAATCCACTATCACACTGTATTTTTTTTTTTGTCAATCTATTCACTGATTATGACTTGTTGGTATACCTTTGAAATACTGAATTCCAAGAAACAGGGACAATGTGGGAAAAGAGATTATACAAGTGTCCTCTGAAACTGACAATATTGATGAAAAGACAAGAAAGAGGGCCATATGATTATAAATTAATACAGATAATGAAATTCTCATTGCAAAATGGCTAGATCATAAATGTGTCATTGTTGGAATGATCTAGGATATGGTGGAACCACTTGACAAAGTTTAATGATGGAAAAAAAGAAATAAATAATATAACCAATGTACTCAAGCAAAGGTTGTGGGTGTCTATAACAATTTCAATGGTGGTGTGGCTATACACAATTGTTTTCCAAATATTCCTTTTCCATTAGAGGTAAAAAGATTGTATTGACATTTGTTCAGATAATAATATGTGTATCATAAATTCATGATTTTTTCCACAAATTTGTGAACAAAATGAGAGATCTCATAAATTTTTTGGTTTTCAAAAGAGATATCTGCTTATCATAACTAAAATGGTGTATTTTGAAACCATCAGAGGGAAGAAAGAATATGCTCCCAGACCTACTGCTATCCAAGATGATGTCAGATTGACACAAGAAGTCATATTTTTCTAAAATGGCAGGAACAACAACGTTAAGAAATGTCATGAGAACCTACAACATATTGTAAATAATGTAATGTAGCCCTTTGTTTGAAGTGTTTTTCTTCTTTCCAGAAAAAATAATTATTATAGCAGCTCAATTCACAACAGCTAAGCTATGGAACCAAGCTTGGTGCCCTATAACAGATGACTGGATAAAGAAAAAGTGTTATATATACACAATGGAATAGTAGTCATAAAAATAATGTCTTTATGACATCTGTGAGCAAATGGATGGATCTGGAGACTATCATGCTAACTGAATATAAGCCAGTTGCCAAAAACCAAAGGTCAAATGTTCTCTCTGATATGTGGAAGTTAACCCACAATAGCGGGGCAGGGCAGTGGAGGGGAAGGGTAGAAGTTCATTGGATTAGACGAAGGGGAATGAAGGAAAGGGAGGAGGGATGGGAACAGGAAAGACAGTAGAATGAATCTGACATAACTTTCCTATGTTCACATATGAATACACTACAGTGAATCTCAACATCATGTTCAACCACAAAGGGATTCTAATTAAAATAAGTTACACTCCATGTATGTATAATATCAAAATACACTCTACTGTCATGTATATCTAAAAAGAACAAATAAAAAGAAAACCACTTTTCTGTTTCTAAAGTTTGAAAGAATATTATATTTGCCTAATGGCATATGTATTTGTGTCTGAGTTATAGGACAATCTATATTGTCAATCTTGATGATAATAAAGAATATATGAAATCTAGATTGTTTTCCAACCTAAAGAATAACAAAAATAATTAAAAATTTAAAAACACAAAAAATAAAACCACAAAACAACAAGCAAACTCAACAACTAAAAACTAACCCCTTCGAAACAAAAGCAGGGAGGGAGGAAAGGGAGAGAGACAAAAGAAGGAAAATTGATGAGAGAGAAAAGACCAGGAGAGAGTATAGAAAAGTGTACGAAGAAAAATATAGAATGAACATGTCCAATTAGTTCAATACATTTTGATAAAATCACCACAACCCAAAAAAACAGGATGGGGAGAGAATATAGACAGAAGAGGAAGTAACAAGGAGTGAAAAAAGGGAAGGAGAGTATAACTAAAAGAATGAAGAACAGTAGCATGAACACCTTAAATTAAGACATTATAACATTAAGGTAAAAATGCATAAAACTGGATTAAGGAATGCAATATCAAATAGTGTAAGTGAAATCTATCAAAACAATAAATAAGTCTATACTAGTGAAATAAGAAAGACACTGAGGAATCAAAGATTACTCCTTGTTGATATATCTGAGATGGAGGATATTCTTAGTTAACCTTCCTGGATTATGCCAGATATTGGAAGGTGTAGTAGATATTCACGACTCAGCTGTGTAACTTTTGAGTATCTATGGGTGTGGAGGCAGCAACCACACAGGCCCCCTCAGTTGTATATTTATTTCTCCACCTGTCTATATCAGCCTTCTGCTTCCAACATTTCGCCAGCAATCAGGTTCTTGTGTCTCCACAGTGGCCTCCCCCCACCCACCTCTGGCATAAGACTCTGCAGTTCCGATGATTCCATGGCATTTCCATGCCAAGCTCTTAGGAGGGTTTGATGGAATCATCCAAATGTCTTCAGCCCTGTTGCCTGCTATTTCCCTGTCTGGGAGAGCAGTTTTTGTTCTGTGTAAAATGCCATGTCCCAGGCATTAACCGCCCATATCTCCATCAGCCCTTCTCAGGGGCATTTGCATTGGGTCTCAAAACCCCACTTGCTTGTTGAATCTCTGCAGCTGAGGCAGAACCCCTTCTGTGGGTGGGGAGATTGGGAGGCTCCGAAAGACCCAAGTGATAACTCACAGGAGTGTGTGCATCCACATCATCCCCATCTCATCGATTGTAATTGTTTCACCCCGACTTCTCCTGAGTCGTCAAAATGGTTATGAGAGTCTCACAACAAATCCTACTGCTTGAGATCTGAACAGTCTAAACTGTGCCAGACCACAACTGGTGTGTGCGGGCTAACATAACTCTAAACTACCAGTTTCAAGGGTCCTGCCGTCAGCCTGTCACAGTCTAGCGCTCCCAGCAGGTTCCTGCCACACACTCAGTCCTGATCCTGTAATGATTTTTGGCTCAGGCACTCACTGATCAAGTGCCTGATGGATCTTGGGGATGTTAAAAATAGGTATTTAAAAAAGAGAGCAGACAGAAAAGTGTGCAGAAATTTCTGATCATCCATGCAGACAGCCTAGATAATGGTTCCCCTTCCCAGTTCCAGTAGGATGTCCAGGTCTGCTCTTAAGTTACACACACCTGTTCATTTTGCTGAATTTAATTTTTCTTTCTGCTCAAATTGCCTATCCGCCCAACATTGGAGTGTGTAATTCTTGAAATTATGATTCCTTATTGTCAGTATTCTGGAGGGGAGTTTCCCTTTCCCCACTGAGAAACCGTGTGCCTGGTGCCAGTGTAGTCTTTGACTCTTTTCCCCCTCTTATATATACCATCTTTGCAAATATTAGGATGACTATTTTTCTTAAATTTAGTCTGATAATATGTTACAATAAATTGCTTTGTTTTTGGATGCTGAACTCACTTTGCATTGCCAGGATAACTCCTATTATTTGTTATTTTGTCTTGTGGAGATTAATTTGTCTATGTTCATGAAGGTTATGATTTCCACGTTCATTTTTGTGTAGTGTTTTTCTCTGGTTTTGGAACCACAGTTAATCTACATTCATAAAAATTTTATTTAGACTTCCTCCCTCTTATATCCCATGGGAGAATTTGTGTAGAATCAATATTATCTCTTTCTTAAAAGTTTGATAGAAGTAATGAGTGCAACATCTTGGCCTGGAGTTTTATTTGTTGGAATGTTTTAAACTATGCACTGAATTATGTTAATAAATATAGAAATATTCAACTTACTTCTTGAGTTTAGGGTTACTTTTGCTCTTCTTTTTCTAGATATTCATTTGAGACATATCCTCTTTTCAAGCGAATTTCACAAAGTTTGATATCCTATATTTCTTGTCTATTAAGTTAAAATATTTTCAATTTTTAATTGAGATACTTATTTATCCATGATTTATTTAGCAGTATTGTTTATTTTTCAAACATTTGAACATTTTAAAGATATCTTTCTGATCTTAGTTAATTTTTTCCATTTTTATTGGTGCATAATAATTACACAGAATAGTGGGTTTGATTGTGGTATATTTGTACATAACATACTTTGATCAATTTCATTCTCCCGGATGGTGCTGAGGATTTAACCAAAGGCCTTGCACATTCTAGGCAAGTGCTCTGCCACTGAGTTACAATCTTTAAAACTGACACATAAAAAGCACAAAAAATGTATGTGCTAATTGGGACTACAGGATGTTTAGATACATATATATTATATAATGCTTAAATCAGGTTAAACATATATATCTCCTTAAACATTTATCATTTCTTTATGGTGAATACTTATACTATCTTCTAGCTTTTTGAAATATAAAATTTGTTAATGTTATCTAGACTCATTCTACTGTACAATAGCACACCAAAACTTCTTACTCTTATCCAACTGTAACTTAGTATTCATTGACCTTTCCTGCCTCCTCCCTACTTCCCTAACCTCTGGTAACCAGTATTATACTCTCAAAATCTATGAGATCAAATTTTTAAGATTCCATATATGAGTAGGTTATGTGATACTTGTCTTTCTATGTCTGGCTTATCTCCCTTAACATAATGTTTTCAGTTCCATCTATGCTGTCAAAAATGACAGAATTCCATTCCTTTTTATGGCTAAATAGTATTCCATTGTGTATATGTATCATTTCTTTATCCATTCATCAGCAGATGGACACTTAGGTTGTTTCCATTTCTTGGTTATTGGGAATAGTGCCATAATGAATATGGGAGTGCAGATGTCTCTTCAACATATTAATTTCATTTCTGTTGGAAATATATCCAGAGATGGGGTTGCTGGATCATATGAGAGTTTTGTTTTGAATTTTTTGAGGAACCTTCATATGGTTTTTCAAAATGACTGTGCTGATTTACATTCCCACCAAAAGGATGCAAGTATTCTCTTTATATCCTCAATAGCAAGTGTTATCTGTAGTCTTTTTTTTTTATAATAACCATTCTTACTGGAGTGAGGTGATATCTCATTGTAGTTTTGATTTTCGTTTTCCTGATGATTATTAATGTTGAGCATTTTTTCATGTGCATTCTGGCTAATTGGATGTCTTGTTTTCAGAAATATCTACTTAGATTTATTGCCCACTTTTAATTCTGTTTTGGTTTGCCTTTGAGTTTTTGTGGTTTATTTTGTTCATAATTCCTCAACATATTCTATTGTTCCTTTTTATTAGTGTATTATAAATATACATAATATTTGGGGTCATTTTGACATAATTATACAAGCATGGAATATAATTTGCTCCAATTCAGTCTCCAGTGCTTCCTCTTTCCTTCCCCTCTTCCCTCCCCCTGTTCCCTCTCCTCTACTTTAATGATATTCCTTCTATTTATTTATAGTTTTTAAAATTTTGATTTATTGTACACAAATGTGGTACAACTATTGTTTCTCTGGTTGTAGATGAAGTGGAGTCACACCATTTGCTTAATCATACATGTACATAGGGCAATGATGTCTGTCTCATTCTGTTATTTTTCCTTTCCCCCGCCCCATTCCCACCCCTCATTTTCCTCTATACAATCCATCCATCCTCCATTCTTTTTTTCATTTATCTTTTAATCTTTTACAGACTGCATTTTTGATTAATTATTCACAAATGGGGTACATCATTAGGTTTCTATGATTGTCCACAATGTAGATTCACACCATTCATGTAATCATACATGTACATAGGGTAATGATGTATGTCTCATTCCACCATTTTTATACCACTCCCTCTCATTTCCTTCTACATAATCTAAAGTTTCCCCATTCTTCTCTCCCTCCCCACCCCCCACCCCCATTATATATCATTCTCCACTTATCAGGAAAAATATTCGACCTTTGGTTTTTTGGGAATGGCTTATTTCACTTAACATGCTATTCTCCAGTTCCATCCATTTATCTGTAAATGTCATAATTTTATTCTTTTTTATGACTGAATAACACTCCATTGTGTATACATACCACAGTTTCTTTATCCATTCATCCGTTGAAGGGCATCTAGGTTGGTTCCACAATCTAGCTATTGTGAACTGAACTGCTATAAACATTGATATGACTGCATCACTGTAGTATGCTGATTTTAAGTCCTTTGGGTATGAACTGAGGAGTGGGATAACTGGGTCAAAATGTGGGTCCATTCCAAGTTTTCTGAGGATTCTCCACACTGCTTTCCAGAGTGACTGTCCCAATTAGCAACTCTACCAGCAATGTAAAAGTGTGCCTTTTTCCCCAGATCCACACCATCTATTACTGTTTGTGTTCTTGATAATAACCATTCTAATTGGAGTAAGATGAAATCGTAGTTGTTTTAATTTGAATTTCTCTAATTACTAGATGTTGAACACTTTTTCATATATTTATTAATCACCTGTATGTCTTCTTCTGTAAAGTGTCTGTCCAGTTCCTTGGCTAATTTATTGATTGGGTTCTTTGTATTTTTGGTGTAAAGTTTATAAATTTTGGAGATAAGTGCTCTATCTGAAGTATGTGTGGAAAAGATTTTCTCCCACTCTGTAGGCTCTCTCTTCACATTCTTGACTCAGTTGAGAATCCATCTGGTCCCGAACTTTTCTTTGTTGGTAGGCTTTTGATGACTTCTTCTATTTCATTGCTTGAAATTGATCTATTTAAATTGTGTATGTCCTCCTGATTCAGTTTGGGTGGATCACATGTCTCTAGAAACATATGTTGATGTCTTCGAGAATTTCTATTTTGTTGGAGTATAGATTTTCAAAATAGCTTCTAATTATGTTTTGTATTTCAATGGTGTCTGTCATGATAGTTCCTTTTTCATTCAGAATTTTAGTAATTTGCGTTTTCTTTCTTTTTCTCTTTGTTAGTGTGGATAAGGTTTTATCAATTTGTTTATTTTTCCAAAGAACCAACTTTTTATTTTGTCAATTTTTTCGCTTGTTTCTTTTGTTTCAGTTTCATTGATTTCAGCTCTGATTTTAATTATTTCCTGTCTTCTACTACTTTTGGTGTTGATCTGTTCTTCTTTTTCTAGGGCTTTGAGCTGTAGTGTTAGGTCATTTATTTGTTGACTTTTTCTTCTTTTATTGAATGGGCTCCATGAAATGAATTTTCCTCCTAGTACTGCATATTGTTTAATCTCCAGGTGTTGGAGTAGTTTCTGTTTTTTACTCTTTCATTTATTTCTAACTTCAATCAATTATGATCTGATAGAATACAAGGTAGTATCTCTATCTTCTTGTATTTGCTAACATAGCTTTGTGGCATAATATATGGTCTATTTTAGAGAAGGATCCACATGCTGCTGAGAAGAAAGTGTATTCGTTCTTTGTTGGATGGTATATTCTATATATGTCGGTTAAGTCTAAATTGTTGATTATGTTATTGAGATCTATGGTTTCTTTATTCAATTTTTGTTTGGAAGATCTGTCCAGTGGTGAGAGAGGTGTGTTAAAATCGCCTAGTATTATTGTGTTGTGGTCTATATGATTTCTGGAATTGAGAAGGATTTGTTTGATGTACATGGATGAGCCAATGCTCGGGGCATAGATATTTATGATTGTTATGTCTTGCTGATTTATGCTTCCCTTAAGCAGCATATAATGTCCTTCTTTATCCCCTCTGACTAGTTTTGGCTTGAAGTCCACATTATCTGAAATGAGGATGGATACTCCAGCTTTTTTGCTGAGTCCATGTGCATGGTATGTTTTTTCCCATCCTTTCACCTTTAGTCTATGGGTATCTCTTTCTATGAGATGAGTTTCTTGCAGGCAGCATATTGTTGTATTTTTCTTTTTAATAGAATCTGCCAGTCTATGTCTTTTGATTGATGAGTTCAAGCCATTAACATTCAGGGTTATTATTGTTATATGATTTGTATTCCCAGTCATTTGACTCATTTTTGTTTTTTGACATGATTTAGTTTCTCCTTTATTTGGCTATTCCTTTAGGCTAGTTCCTCCTGTTGCTGATTCGCATCGTTGTTTTTCATCTCTTCCTCATGGAATATTTTGCTGAGAATGTTCTGTAATGCTGGCTTTCTTTTTGTAAATTACTTTAGCTTTTGTTTATCATGGAGGGATCTTATTTCGTCGTCAAATATGAAAATAAGCTTTGCTGGGTACAAGATTCTTGGTTGGCATCCATTTTCTTTCAGGGCTTGAAAAATGTTGTTCCAGGCCCTTCTAGCTTTTAGGGTCTGGAATGAAAAATCTGCTGATGTTCTTATTGGTTTCCCCCTGAATGTAATTTGATTCTTTTCTCTCGCGGCCTTTAAAATTCTGTCTTTATTTTGTATGTTAGGTATTTTCATAATAATGTGCCTTGGTGTGGGTCTGTTGTAATTTTGTATATTTGGAGTCCTATAAGCCTCTTGTACCTGGTTTTCCATTTCATTCTTCAGATTTGGGAAATTTTCTGATATTATTTCATTGAATAGATTGTTCATTCCTTTGGTTTGTTTCTCTAAGCCTTCCTCAATCCCAATAATTCTTAAATTTCCCCTTTTCATGATATCCCAAAATTCTTGTAGATTCTGTTCATGATTTCTTACCATCTTCTCTTTTTGGTCAACTTTGTTTTCAAGATTAAATATTTTTTCTTCAATGTCTGAGGTTCTGTCTTCCAGGTGTTCTATCCTATTGGTTATGCTTTCTATGGAGTTTTTACCTTGGTTTATTGTTTCTTTCATTTCAAGGATTTCTGTTTGTTTTTTTCTCAGTATTTCTCTTTATTGAAATGATCTCTTGCTTCCCGTATTTGGTCTTTTAACTGTTGATTGGTGCAATCATTTAATGCCTGCATTTGCTCTTTCATCTCCTCGTTTGCTTCCCTGATTGTTTTAATTATGTACATTCTGAACTCCCTTTCTGACATTTCTTCTGCTGTGCTGTCATTGGGTTTTATTGATATAGTATCTAGGTTTGTTTGGGACATTTTCTTCCCTTGTTTTCTCATATTGGTCAGATGTCAGTGAGACCCTGAGATATTGCAGATTTCCTCTATTGGCTTATAGTGTCCCTGTAGATTTCCAGTATATCACCTCCAAGCCTTCAGTCAGAGGGGGCAGGGCTGCTTGGGGAAGTCCCTGGCTGCCCTGTCCTGGTCCCTGAAGCTGCTTGTGGGCCGGAGCATGCCACGCTGGCTCCGGAACTTGGAGCTGGTTCTGATCAGAAAGGCTCTCACTCTGTTGGTAGGCTTTTGATGACTTCTTCTATTTCATTACTTGAAATTGGTCTATTTAAATTGTGTATGTCCTCCTCGTTCAGTTTAGGCAATTCATATGTCTCTAGAAACCTGTTGATGTCTTCGAAATTTTCTATTTTGTTGGAGATTTTCAAAATAGCTTCTAATTATGTTTTGTATTTCAGTCGTGTCTGTTGTGATATTTCCTTGTTCATTGTGAATTTTAGTGATTTGGGTTTTCTCTCGTCTTCTCTTTGTTAGTGTGGCTAAAGGTTTATCAATTTTGTTTATTTTTCCAAAGAACCAACTTTTTATTTTGTCAATTTTTTGTATTGTTCTTTTGTTTCAATTTCGTTGATTTCAGCTCTCAGTTTAACTATTTCCTGTCTTCTACTACTTTTGGTGTTGGTCTGTTCTTTTTCTAGGGCTTTGAGCTGTAGGGTTAGGTCATTTATTTGTTGAGTTTTACTTCTTTTATTGAATGCGCTCCATGAAATAAATTTTCCTCTAAGTACTGCTTTCATAGTGTCCCAGAGATTTTGATATGATGTTTCTTTGTTCTCATTTACCTCTAAGAATTTTTAAATTTCCTACCTAATATCTTCTGTTATCCATTCATCATATAATACCATATTGTTTAATCTCCAGGTGTTGGAGTAGTTTCTGCTTTTTACTCTTTCATTTATTTCTAATTTCAATCCATTATGATCTGATAGAATACAAGGTAGTATCTCTATCTTCTTGTATTTGCTAACATTAGCTTTGTGGCATAATATATGGTCTATTTTAGAGAAGGATCCATGTGCTGCTGAGAAGAAAGTGTATTCGCTCTTGGTTGGATGGTATATTCTATTAATGTCTGTTAAGTCTAAATTACTGATTGTGTTATTGAAATCTATGGTTTTTTTGTTCAATTTTTGTTTGGAAGATCTGTCCAGTGGTGAGAGAGGTGTGTTAAAATCACCAAGTATTATTGTGTTATGGTCTATTTGGTTTCTGAGATTGAGAAGGATTTGTTTGACATACATGGATGAGCCACTGTTTGGGGCATAGATGTTTATGATTGTTATGTCTTGCTGATTTATGCTTCCCTTAAGCAGTATGAAATGTCCTTCTTTATCCCTTCTGACTAACTTTGGCTTGAAGTCCACATTATCTGAAATGAGGATGGATACTCCAGCTTTTTTGCTGAGTCCATGTGCATGGTATGTTTTTCCCCATCCTTTCACCTTTAGTCTATGGGTATCTCTTTCTATGAGGTGAGTCTCTTGCAGGCAAATATTGTTGGATCTTTCTTTTTAATCCAATCTGCCAGTCTATGTCTTTTGATTGATGAATTCAGGCCGTTAATATTCAGGGTTATTATGAGATATGATTTGTATTCTGGGTCATTTGGTTCATGTTTAAAATTTTATTTATTTATTTATTTATTTTTGACATGACTTGGTTCCTCCTTTATTTAACAATTACTTTAGGACAATTTCTCCCTTTGCTGATTTGCTTCTTTGTTTTTCATCTCTTCCTCATGGAATATTTTGCTGAGAATGTTCTGTAATGCTGGGTTTCTTTTTGTAAATTCTTTTAGCTTTTGTTTATCATGGAAGGATTTTATTTCATCGTCAAATTTGAAGGTAAGTTTTGCTGGGTATAAGATTCTTGGTTGGCATCCATTTTCTTTCAGGGCTTGAAAAATGTTGTTCCAGGCCCTTCTAGCTTTTAGGGTCTGGATTGAAAAATCTGCTGATATTTGTATTGGTTTTCCCCTGAATGGAATTTGGTTCTTTTCTCTCATGGCCTTTAAAATTCTGTCTTTACTTTGTATGTTAGATATTTTCATTATAATGTGCCTCAGTGTGGGTCTGTTGTAATTTTGTGTATTTGGAGTCCTATAAACCTCTTGAACTTGATTTTCCATTTCATTCTTCAGATTTGGGAAATTTTCTGATATTATTTCACTAAATAGATTGTTCATTCCCTTGGCTTGTTTCTCTAAGCCTTCCTCAATCCCAATAATTCTTAAATTTCCCCTTTTCATGATATCCCATAGTTCTTGGAGATTCTGTTCATGATTTCTTACCATCTTCTCTGTTTGGTCAACTTTATTTTCAAGGTTAAATATTTTTTCTTCAATATCTGAGGTTCTGTCTTCCAGGTGTTCTATCCTATTGGTTGTGCTTTCTATGGAGTTCTTAATTTGGTTTATTGTTTCCTTCATTTCAAGAATTTCTGTTTGGTTCTTTTCAATATCTCTAACTCTTTATTGAAATGATCTTTTGCTTCCTGTATTTGCTCTTTTAACTGTTGATTGGTGCGATCATTCAATGCCTGCATTTGCTTTTCATTTCATCGTTTGCTTCCCTTATCATGTTAATTATGTACATTCTGAAGTCCCTTTCTGTCATTTCTTCTGCCATGCTGTCATTGGATTTTATTGATGTAACATCTAGATTTGTTTGGGTCATTTTCTTCCCTTGTTTTCTCATATTGTTCAGGAATCAGTGGGTCATTAAGATATTGCAGATTTCCTCTATTGACTTATAATGTCCCTGAAGATTACTAGTATATCCCCTCTTATCCTTCAGTAGCCTGAAGTCTTGGAGGAAGTTGATAATGCCGTGCTCCACAAGGAAGCTGCCTCTCTAGGGGTGGTTGCCTTCAGGTGTTGTATATTCCCTGCTAGTGGGCAGAGGTGCCTCCACTTGTTGACCAATGGTCATCCAAAGGGGAACTAGGCTGCAGGCTGAGGCAAGGCCTGTTTGGGCTTGTGTCTCTGATTTTACCATCTTTGTGGGAAAACCTCAACCGGCAGGGAAGACTCACCCAGTGGGGAGGTCTTACTGGTCAGTTCCCTTCCTAGAGGTTCCCCTCAATCTACAACTACCGCCTGGGCTGCCTTCCTCTGCAACGTTCCCAGGGGCCCAGACCTACCTCCTGGGCCTGAGAGCCTCACCCTTTGCAGACGATTCTCCTTAGGCTGCCTTTCCTCAGAGAAGGTGCCCGCAGTCCTGGAACCTTCGCTCCGCCCCTCAGCTTGTCTCTGTGTGGCTCTTCCACCAAGAAGACTCCTAAGTCCTGGGACCCTGTTCTGCACCTAATTTCCTGCCTATGCAGCCCCTCCTCTGAGCAGCCACCTGGAGCCCCATACAGTTGCTCCGAGACCTAGCAACCCGCTGCATGCCTTTTCCTCCATGCAGCCGCCAGGTGTTCCTGTGCGGTCGCTAGGAGTCCAAGCAACTCACTACGAGCCTCCTCCTCCCGCCAACCGCCTGTAGCCCTCGACAGTCACTCCCAGTTCAAGTGACCTGCCGCGCTCCTCCTCCTCCTCCAGGCAGCTCCCCGGGTGTTCAGGAGTGGTTGCTTTGAGTCCAAACAACTCACCACTCGCCTCCTCCTCTGGGCAGCCTCCTGTAGCCCTGATGCAGTCACTCTGAGTTCAAGCGACCTGCCGCGCTCCTCCTCCTCCTCCGGGCAGCCCCCTCCCCCGGTGTTTAGGAGCGGTTGCTCTGAGTCCCAACAGCTCGCCGCGCAGCTCCTCCTCTGTGCAGCCACCCGGAGCCCCAGTGGTTGTCCGAGTCCCAGCATCGTGCTGAGCAACCTCCTCTACAATGCTCCCAGTTGTCTGCGTTCACTGCTCCAGTGGGGGGAGGGATGTCTCACTGGGCAACTCTACTTCACAAAGTTCCCTGCATTCTGGGACTACCGCCCCATCCCGGACACCTCCCCAATGGGAGAGACTCACCCGGCGGCTTTGAGTTGGTCCCAAGTCTCTCACTATATCCTCTTTTGAATCCTGAGTCCTGGAGCAACATGAAATGCAGCCACCCTCTAGTCTGCCATCTTGAAACTCCCCCTGCATTTGCTCTCTAATCTCATCTTTTTCCTGTCTGATCATTTTAATTATGTACATTCTGAACTCCCTTTCTGACATTTCTTCTGTCATGCTGTCATTGGATTTTATTGATGTAGCATCTAGGTTTGTTTGGGACACTTTTTCCCCTTGTTTTCTCATATTGCTCAGGTATCTTCCCCTCTAGGTGTGCAAATGTGAGGTATTGCAGTTTCTCCCCTATAGACTTATAGTATCCCTGCAGGTTTCCAATAACTCACCTCCTAGTCTTCAGTAGCCTGAAGTCTTGGAGGAACTTGATAATGCAGTGACCCAAAAAGGATGCTGCCCCTCTATGGATGGTGGCCTCCAAGTGGGGTATAGTCCCTGCTAGTGGGCAGAGGCACCTCCATATGTTGACAGATGGTCAACTGCAGGGGCACTAGACTGTGGGCTGCCTCCTGGCTGATCTGGGCCTGGGTCTCTGGGCCTACCTCCCTGGTGCAGAAGTCTCGCCTGGCGGCTCTGGGCTGGGCTGGGCTCTCTCCTGTGCTTCCTTTAAAACAGGGTGTTCAATTCTTTCCTGTACCATGGCTCAGAGATAGGCACTCATTCGGGCTGCTCTGGTGGGCAGCCACGAGGTCATCTGGATCTCTCCTGGAGGCTCTGCTCCACGCTGGTTTTAATCTGTGTGGTTGTCAGAAACTTGCAGTCTGCCTTGCTGCTGGGGTGGGGGTAGGGGTGGGTAGCTTAAAAGATAATTTTAAGCCAACAATGATGCATTTGGTATGAAGATGCGACAAGCTGCTTAGTTCTTTTACGCATTTGTTAATTTGTTTTTTTTGTGTTAATATTCTGCATATCAATTCCTTGTCAAATGCATAATTTGCAAATATTTTCTTCCATCTCTTCACTTGTTCATTGCTTCCTTTGCTGTACTGAAACTTTTCAGTATGATTCAATACCATCTGTCTACTTTTGCATTTTTTCCCTGTATTTGGGGGGTGTTGTCTAAAAAAATTCTTGCCCATACCAATATCCTGAACTGTTTTTTATATGATTTATTTTAGCAGTCTCAGGGCTTACATTGAAACCTTTAATCTACTTTGAGTTGATTTTTATAACTATTGAGAGTTAGGTGTATTGTTGTATTCATTCTTTTTTTTTTTTTTTGTGGTGCTGGGGATTGAACCCAGGGTCTTGTGCTTGCAAGGCAAGCACTCTACCAACTGAGCTATCTCCCCAGCCCTTGTTGCATTCTTCTACATGTATATACCCAATATTCCCAGCACCATTTGTTGAAAAGACTGTCCTTTATCCACTTTGTGTTCTTTGTACCTTTGCTGAAAATTGGTTGACTGTAGATGTCTGGGTTTACTTGTATGCTTTCTATTCAGTTCCCTTGATGTATGTATCTATATTTATGTCAGTACCATGCTGTTTTAATTACTACAATTCTGCAGTATATTCTGAAGTCAGGTAGTGTAATGCCTCTTACATTTTTCATTTTTCTTTGCTCATGAAAACTTTAGATATTCAGGGATTTTTGCTGTTACGTAGAAATTTGAAGATTGCTTTTTCTAGTTCTTGGAAAAATGTCTTTGATATTTTGATAGATGTTGCATTGAATCTGTGAATTGCTTTGGTTATATGAACATTTTATCAATATCAATTTTTCTCATCCATGAACACAAGGTATCTTTCAATTTTTTTTTGTGTGTGTGTGTCTTCTTCAATTTCTTTCATCAGTGTATTTTACTTTTCATTGTAGAGATCTTTCACCTCTTTGGTTAAATTTATTTCTAGGTATTCAATTTTTTGTAACTATTATAAATAGGATTTCTTTCTTGATTTCTATTTCAGCTAGTTCACTATTGGTGTGTAGCAGTACAACTGATCTCTGTATGTTGATATTGTATTCTGCAGGTTTCCTGAATTCATGTATTAGTTCTAATAGTTTTTGGTGGAGTTTTCTGTATATAAGATCATGTTATTTGCAAACAGTGACAATTTGATGTTCTGTTTTCCAATTTGGATGCCTTTATTTTTTTCTCTTATTGATTACTTTAGTTAGGACTTCCACCACTATGCCAAATAAAAGTGGTGGAAGCAAGCATCCTTGTTTTGTTCCAGATCATAGAGAGAAAGTTTTTAGTGTTTCTCAATTCAATATGATGAAAGCTGTTGGCTTATATGTGGCCTCTATTATGTTGACATATGTTCTTTGTATATCTAATTTATTTAACTGTTTTTATCATGAGGAGATGTTGAATTTTATCAAATGTCTTTTCTGCATGTGTTGAGATGATAATGTTTTTCCTTTATTCTGTTGATGTGTATCATATTTATTTATGTGCATATATTGAACCATCCTTGCATCCTTGGAAATAATTCCACTTAGTTATGGTGAATAATTCTTTTAAATGTTCTGGTGGATTCAGTTTGCTGTTTCTAGATTATTAACTGAATTACCTAAAAAATGTGTGTTTAATTCAGCTACAATACCAATAGTTTAATAACTATGTAAGTACATTGAGTCTTGATCAGCAAAGTTTTATCAGGGTTTCTTGTCTTCTCCTTCACTTTTGACCCCTTCCTTTCTACCTTCAAGTTAACTGAAGAGGTAAGACTTTGTATTTACTGAGTCAGTTTCTAAGCTCTGGCATGTTCACTTTGAGTTTCTCTTTCCTCATATTTGTTTGAACTTTTATAACCTTAGGGCAGGCAGGGAAAGAAATGGTGACTGCATTCTTTTGAGCTCTATGGCTTATGATATAAATGCTAGGTTCTAAGTCCTACAGATTTGTTATGTTCAAAATTCATCTTCTGAAATTCCAAGAAGAATCATTTCTTTTCTTTTTAATATATTTTTATTAGTTCATTACAGTATACATTATACTGAGGTTCATTTTGACATAATTACATAAGCATGGGATTTGATTTGCTACAATTCCATCCTCAGTACTTGCCTTTCTTCTCCCCTCTTTCCTCCCCCTGTTCTCTTCCCTCTACTCTACTAATCTTTCAAGATCAAACATCATTGTTACAAATTAAAAAAAATTGAGTTTCATATATTTCCTTTAATTATTATCTCCATAGATTATCTTTTTAAAAATTTATTTTACTTGTTATATTTGGATATACATGACAGTAGAATGTATTTTAGCATATTATACATACATGGAGTATATCCATAGACATCAAAAGCTCAAAATTGGACTCTTTGTTATAATTTGAATCAGGTTTATAGCTCTTGGCTGGTCCCTAATTGTTGGAATGTAAATTATTGATAGAAGAAGGAAGTTCAGAGAATTAAAGGTTCTCATTTTTTAAAATAAATTAAAACATAATGATGATTACCAGTAATTAGATAAATACAAATAAAGTACCATAATATTTGATGAGATTCTTAAAAGTTAAACATCTTGCAATATCAAGCTTTGGTAAGTTGTAAGGAAATTTGCAACATCATATACTGGTGCTGAAAGTATAAACTGATAAATTTGTTATACCAATTTTGTGGAGAAATTTGGTATTATCTATTAAAACAGACTGATGACCACTTTCTTAGTACTAAATTTAGTCTCCAGGTATCTTATCTAAAGAAACACTCATTTATTTTCAATAGATATTTTAAAAGATATCAATTGCATGATGATAAAGAAATACATTGTAAAAACCTGAATGCCCAATAGGAGAAGAAATGAATATACTACATTAAATCCATACAATGGAATATTGTTACAGAAATTAAACTGAATTGGTAGTGTTTTATCAATTTATATGGGTATATCTATAACACATTGTTAAAACAAGCACAGAATGACATATAAAGTGTGATTTCATCTACCTAACTTTTTAAAAACAGAATATTTAGATTTTCTAAGGTACACATATTATTATTTAAATTATATTTACAAGATGATTTGAAGAGTTCCTACTAATTTACAACAGTATCTCCTGGATATAGGGTAAAGGTTGGGGATAAAAGGCAGAAAGTAAAAGATTTTTTTGAGCTTTAATACTCTATTTATTCGATAATTGTGTTCTTGTATTATTTGTATGATATTTACAAATGTTATTTGTATAAAGAAAAAATGTTGGAAGAAAGCAGGCCAAAATATTAAATAACAATTCTTGGTGGTAGGAATTTGCATGACTGCTGTTTTTACAGTTTTAGAAAGCAAACCTTTCTTTATCCCTCTCTCCTTTCCATCTTCTTAAAACATATAACTAAATAAGTAAAATCTTCTACTGATTCCTCAATCCTTCAAAGATAGACTATAGATTCTTCAGCATGTCATACAGGGCTCTTTATGATGTAGTCTCTGAGTATGCTCCCAAATTCATGTGAAACACAATTTTCACCTTAGCCTAGATATCATCTTTCAGTTAGACTCTTAGAATTATCTTCCCTGTTTCCTGTCTCATTCCCCTCCTATTTTCTCTCCTCATCCCTTCAAAATTTATTTAAAAGAAAGAAATCTACTAATTTCATTTCACTTCTTGTGAACCTCTTTTGTGCCTTTGGCATTTTCTACAATTTTGCATATATACATATGAATTTTTAGACTTTTTTAGTCACTCTGTGGCTGGCCAAGGAACCACCAATGTTCAGTTAAATTCCAAAATGCATAAGATTCCATACAAGGCTCTTTATATGGTGCTCCCTACTTTCATCTTCAGAATTTTCTCACATATCCACATTCTTAGTTTCAGCTATATTAAACTTCTCACAGTCCCAGATATGCCATATTCTGGCATTCCTCATTGCCTATACATATATCACTATTCCCCTCTACTTCATCCCTCTAAAAACCAACTATAATTTTTAAATTTTATAAGAGGTCTTTCTTTGCTTCTCTAGTGTAGATTGATCATTCTGAACTCTGTGATCCCATGGAATTTTTGCAAACTGCTTATATTGTACATTAATCTGTTTTTATGTCTGTCTTCCATTTCTAATCTTGTGAATTCCTCAAAGGCAGATTTCTTTTATATGAAAGTTTCCTCTTCAATAAGCTGCCTTTATTTTAAAATTTTTTATTAAAATTTTTTTGGTACTAGAGTTTGGACCCAGAAGAGTTTTACCACTTAGCCACATCCCTACTCCTTTTTTATTTTTTATTTTAAGATGGGTTCTTGCTAAGTTGCTTAGGGTCTTGCTAAATTGCTGAGGCTCCTTTGAAATTGCAATCGTCCTGCCTCAGCCTCCTGAGTTGCTGGGATTACAGGTATGCACCACTGTGCCCCTCGCCAAGGCAGGTCTTTTTAAAAAAAAAGTAGTTTGGAATCTCCACTGTCTAGCATTGTGTGGAATGGCATAGATTCCCAATAATGCTGATAAAATAAAGAATTCTGTGATATACACTGATTTTCACTAGGTAGGAGAATGCTAGAATTGTTATTAGAACTTTGAAAAAATTATTGCTATTGACTTAGAATCTGTTAGCATGTATATTCTAAAAATTTACCATAGGGTTAGGGTTAGGGTTAGTTAGTTATGATATGCATGCCACATTAAGAACCATGACTATAAATTATGCCCAGAGAAAGTAGAATTGGACATATTCAGAGAAACCTGAGGATGCAAACCTTTATTAGGGAATATTAATATCAACTATTACAGAAAGAAGTAAAAATCCCTGTGGCATACAACCAGTGACTTCCATCTCGGGTAATATGCAATAATCCAATTATTTGTATGATCATTTAATTAACAATGAAACAGTGCATTTGAACTATCGACCTGTGTATTTTCAAAAAGTTTTTCCAGTTTTTCTGGTGTATGGACAAGCCACTTTCAGTGATCACAGATGGTAAAATTAAGGTTCATTCCACTCTCTGTGTCATCTGAAGGCCTCCTTTTCTGTGGATTTGCAGGGGTCTGCACTAAGTGACAGTCTCAGGACTTATAGTCTGGTGCCTAAGAAGTATGATTTAAGAGATCGTTTACAGTATATTTATCTGTGCTCCCAAAAGAGTCATTCCTTTAAAGTAAGCTCCTTTCCATCCTTGGTCTTCTTTTAAAATGATATGAGAGTCTATCATTAAAATTATTGTTTGAAGAGATATATTCCTTCAGCAGGTAGATATTGGATTCCTGGAGGGCAAGTCTCAATGCACTCTCTGGAGAGATGGAAATGCTGTAAATAAAGTCACCCTTCCCTAGAACCTCTATATTTGCAGGGAAAACTGAAGAATCTTCTGAGAGTCTTTCTGAGATTTTTCTTTCCTCTTAGGATCTCTCATTAATCATTGCCGCCACCACCATGCAGCAATGGGATCCTACTCCCTCTTTAATTATCATATTGTACTTGTTTTGCCAGAACAGAACTCAACTTTATTTAGGATCCTAGAATAACATAAGATAAATAAAAATAGAGTGCCATGAAGCCAGAAAACGAAGGAACAGTGTGCTTTATTGAAAGAATAATGGCATCATTGTGAAAAATCAGAACCTGTAAGTTGATCTGTCTGGATTTTATTCCCAACTTACATTTATTAGCATTATGACTTGGGGCAGTGTATTTTTTTCTGTGTCTTCATTTTTATTCATCACAAGAGGGTAATAATAGTACTTAATTCCTTCTTGCCTAGTTCCAGAACTTTCTTCACATATCAAACAGGCTCTTGAACACCACTTAGCTGGAAATAAAATAAAAATTCAGATGGGGAGAGAATGAGTTGTTTCCTTTATCCATCTAGGGTCCACATTCATATTTTGCTGCATTACTGACATTAGGAATAGCTTTTTCCCTGAGTAAAAGCAAGTCTTTTACCCTAAGGGATGATTTTACCCCTTATAGGACAGAAGAGGATAACCATATACCAAAAGAACTTTACATCCCAACATTTATAGTTCTAAACACCATCCCCAATTCTGCTAAAGCCAGGCAGAATCATTCTTAGTGATAACATGGTCTGTATGATGAACAATGGACAGTGCCAAACATATTTGGCTTTTAAGTAACTAATTATTTGATACCAAATGAGGCCATAACAATCAGTTTTAAGTCACATCAAGGTTTTAATTTCTCTGCTTAATGTTGCAGAGTATTGCTTCGATTTATGTGTTGGGGAGATTTTGCAATGTGTATCTTTGAAATAAACTGTTTCTTATCTAGTGTTTAGAATAGAGAAGACCTGTATACTCCAGGGCTGATGAAAGCTTGTCTCAGTGGGAGTGAGAATACATTTGTGACATTGGTTATTTCTTTGACTTTTAACTTTTGCTGACCAAGGTTACCTTGGGATGCCAGGCTGGAATGGACCTAAGTTACCCAAAGGTAACTCTCCTACTGAGACTGAATTTTGGCTACTGATACTGATTTTAATGAATTCTGCCTTTATAAGTGTTTCGATCTTAATAAAAAATTAAGTGAAGTCTCCATTTGAGAAATAAATAGTATACCTTTAACAGTATGAAGCAGATGCTCAGGGAAGTGACAGAATGTCCTATGGTTACAAGAAATCTCTAAGGAAATAACACCAATGTCTTATTTCAGCCCACTATTTCTATTTTCTCAGAATCTTTAATGCTGCTAGGGAATAGTTAAAAGTAAACATTTCTCAGAACCATTTAAGAAGGAAGATATTGCCTATAAATGACTTTCTTGGGTGACTGTGTGCTTCAAATGATTTGAGAATAGTTCTACTTTTAAGTTTTTGAGTAACTTCAGTACTGTTTTATGAAATGACTGTACTAATTTACATTCCTACCAACAGTGTGCAAGGCTTCTCTTTTCTCCAAGTCCTCACCAGCACTTACTATCTTTAGTCTTTTGAATAATAACCGTTCTTACTGGGATGAGGTGATATCTCCTTGTGTTTTGACTTGTATTTCCCTGATATTAGGACAAATACTATATTTTTCCACTAATATGTGATATCTAAATAAGTAAACTCATCCAAGCAGAAAGTATGCTGACGGTTGTCAGGTGTTGGGGGAGGGGAAAAGTGTAGCTATTGTTCAATTAACATAAAATATCAGTCGTGAAAGATGAAAAAATTCTAGAGCTCTGCTGTATAACATTATGCTTATCTTTTTCAATAGTGTACTGTATGCACTTAAAATTTGCTAAGGGAATAGACTCGATTTTTTGTCTTTTACTACAATAACAAAAAATTCACTCTATTGATTGTATGGTTTCTGACAAGAAGCATAGAAATTTTACATGTTCAAGTCTCATAGTTAGATCTTTAATCCATTTTGAGTTGATTTTGTGTCTTGTAAGGAACCTATTTCATTATTTTACATGTGGATATCTAGTTTTTCCAACACTTTTTCATGTATTGGCTATTTGAACGCTTTCTTTTGAGAAATGTCTGTTTGAGTTCCTTCCCCATTTTTTTTTGAGTCACTTGTCTATTTTGTTTTTGATTTGTGTGTGTTTTTTTTAATAGGCTCTGGATAGTAAACCATTAGCAGATATGTGATTTGCAGCATTTTCCTATTTAATGTTGTGTTTTAACTCTATAATGTTCCTTGATGCATAAAAGTCTCAAATTTTGATGAAGTTCAACTTATCCATTTTTCTCTTATTTGGTTTTGCATTTTCTCATGCTTTTGGTGTTATATTTAAGAATTTGTTGCCAAATTCAAGTTATGAAATTTTACCCTTATATTTTCTTTTAACACTTAAATTTTTAACTTTGCATTTCATAGTCTTGCATATGGCTATCCAATTGTGCCAGCGCTATTTGTTGCAAAGACTTCTTTCTTGAGTAGACATGGCACCCTTATAAAAAATCAATTGGCCATAGTTGTATGGGTTTATTTCTGCACCCTTTATTCTCTTCCATTTGTCTACATGTCTGTCTTGATGCCTGTATCACATGGTTTTGATACTGTAGCTTTGTAGTAATCTTTGCATTTGAGACTCTGACTTTATTCTTTTTCAAGTTTGTTTTGTCTTTTCAAGGTTCTTTGGAATCACATGTGAATTTGAGGGTCACCTTTTACATTTCTGCAGAAAAGGCTATTGGAATTTTGGTAGGGATTGTGTTGAATGCCTAGTTATTGCTCTGCTGTGCCTAGGTTAGAGCTTCTGTGTAAAGAATGTGGGCTCCTTAGAGTATTACTTCTCAGCTACACTTACCAAATTCAGTCTTTTAAACTTAGAGTTGGAACATATGAGAAATTTTGGTGGTTTACTCCTCCTGGAATGGTATCATAAGCGCTTGAATGGGCACTATGGGGAAAGGGAGCCTGTTTTAAATGAAATTCTTTGAATATCTCTATCAAAATATTTGGTAACTTCTGCCCCCAGCTGTCATCAGAAACCTGGGTGAAAGAATACCAGCAGTGTATTCACTGACATGGATCCTTTTTAGGTGACTTCACTGTCATAGGTGGGATTGCAGGCAGGGTTTCAATGACTCAACCACAACATGAAAGTTTACTGAGTTTTAACACTTACAGACCCTGAGGGATACACAACATTCATGGAGGACACACCCATGGAGATTAGGAAATGTAGGTAGGAAGAGAGAGAAAGGAATCCATGGGTTAAAGCCTTTATTAGTTCCATGGCATTATCCAAAAGGTTTCCCATGGGGAGTTTTAAGTGTTGGCTTTAAAGCAAGCAGGCATGAGTCTGCAAGGTCATGCAGTGATAGAGAGGGAGTCAATCCAACATATTTGCACAGTTTGTGCAGAGTGTAAGTGTCAGCAGGGACAGTCAAGTAGATTTATCTAGCTGTTACCTAGGGATGTGGTAACTAGGAGGGAGTTGTATAAGGCAGATGTCTGAACTGGTCACATAACTGTGAAGAGATACAGAATTGGAAACTGTGAAGGGTGATTGAACCATGCTTCTGGAATGGGGAAATCTGATTTATATTAAAAACGAAAGTCCAGGAAAAAAATGTTAACATTCATTACAGAGCCTTATCTTCCTTCCCTCCAGTGTAAAGCTTCTGCCAAGAATATCTGGGGAGAGGGAGGAAGGGACTGAGATGTGACTCAAGTGCCACATACTCTCACTGTTCTTATGGAGATATTGTAGGCTTTCCTTAATAAATGTCTTTTTATTTGATATATACCCTTAGCATAATTTTCAGAGACTTTAAATCATTATTTTCTAAAAAAAATATTTTGTTTGTTATATTTTTCCTTCTTACTAGGATTCTGGAAGAACAAATGTCTCCTCATCATATTTTTAATGTTTTGATTATTAGTTTACCCCATTTGTTTCCTGACATTGGTAATTTTGTCTTTTTCCTTGATTAACCATAGTAGGATATATTGATTTAGTAATCATTTCAAGATTGAATATTTAGAGGTTTTAATATTCTTAAAGTTTGAGAGGTTTGATTTTCTCTATTGCATACACTCTATTTTCATTCTTACTTGGTCTTTATTATTTTTCTTTTCTATTGTCTGTTTTGGTTGATTTGATATTTTGCCTACATTTTTTTAAGATAGTGATTTAGATAATTGAGGCTGAATCTTTATTCTCTTTTAATATAGAAATTTAAAGCTATCCATTTCTTTCTAAACTGCTTTAACTGCATACTATAAGTTTTGTCATATTTTTATTATCCTTCAGTTAAAAAATTTATAATTTCCATTCTGAATTCTTCTTTGACCCATAAAATACCTGAAAATGTATTCCTTAATTTGCAAGTATTTGGGGGTATTATAGTTAAATTTTATTATTGATTTTTAGTTTAATTTCACTGTGGTCAGAGAATAAATTTTGAGTGATTTAAACATTTTTCTACTTGCTGAGATCCTTTCATGGTTACATTTGTTGAAATTGGAAAATAGTCCATGTGTGTTTAAAAACAACTCCTTTTTGGTTTTAATATATGTAAATTAACTTGATTTATTTTATATAAAACATATTAGATGAAGGTCATTAATTATATTTTTGGGTTTTCTGTGTCCTTACAGATTCTTTTCCTTGCTTGTTCTTTCAGCTATTTGAGAGGTGTATTATAGTATTTAAATATTCAACTGTGATAATTGTGAATTTGCCAATTTTTCCTCCTAATTTTGTCAATTTTTCCTTTTTGAATTTTGAAACTGTTATGGTGTTTATAAAAAAAATTAGACAAAACTGCACAGTCTGTGGGAACAGTCCTCATAAGACTGCCCTTTCTTCAGGCCCAATAAGCAGGGACTCTGAAGATCAAAAATTCAGGGTTCTCGTGATCATTCTCTGGTTCAATAATTCACTAGAATGCCTCACAAAACTCAGGAAAGCACTGTAATTATGATTATATTTTTATTTTTTTTTTATTTTTTTTATTTTTTATTTTTTTTTATTATAAAATTGTAAACAAATGGGATACATGTTGTTTCTCTGTCTGTACATGGCGTAAAGGCATACCATTTGTGTAATCATAAATCTACATAGGGTAATGTTGTTTGATTCATTCTGCCATTTTTTCCCTTCCCCCCCTCCCCTCCCACCCTTCCCCTCCATCTATACAGTCCTTCCTTCCTCCATTCCTGCCCCCCTCCCTAAACCCAACTCCAACCCCAACACTAACCCTTCCCACCCCCCATTATGTGTCATCATCCACTTATTAGCAATATCATTCTTCCTTTGGTTTTTTGAGATTGGCTTATCTCACTTAGCATGATATTCTCCAGTTTCATCCATTTGCCTGCAAATGCCATAATTTTATCGTTCTTTATGGCTGAGTAATATTCCATTGTATATATATACCACATTTTCTTTATCCATTCATCAATTGAAGGACATCTAGGTTGGTTCCACAATCTGGCTATTGTGAACTGAGCAGCTGTGAACATTGATGTGGCTGTATCTCTGTAATATGCTGATTTTAAGTCCTTTGGGTATAGGCCAAGGAGTGGGATAGCTGGGTCAAATGGTGTTTCCATTCCAAGTTTTCTAAGGAATCTCCACACTGCTTTCCAGAGTGGCTGCACTAATTTGCAGCCCCACCAGCAATGTAAGAGTGTACCTTTCTCCCCACATCCTCGCCAACACCTGTTGTTGGTTGTATTCTTGATAGTTGCCATTCTAATTGGGGTGAGATGGAATCTTAGGGTGGTTTTGATTTGCATTTCTCTTATTACTAGAGATGTTGAACATTTTTCCATATGTTTGTTGATTGCTTGTATATCTTCTTCTGTGAAGTGTCTATTCATTTCCTTAGCCCATTTGTCGATTGGATTATTTACATTCTTGGTGTAGAGTTTTTTGAGTTCTTTATAGATTCTGGAGATTAGCGCTCTATCTGAAGTATGATTGGCAAAGATTTTCTCCCACTCTGTAGGCTCTTTCTTCGCATTGCTGATAGTTTCCTTTGCTGAGAGAAAGCTTTTTAGTTTGAATCTATCCCAGTTATTAATTCTTGCTTTTATTTCTTGTGCTATGGGAGTCCTGTTGAGGAAGTCTGGTCCTAAGCCGACATGTTGAAGCTCTGGACCTACTTTTTCTTCTATAAGATGCAAGGTCTCTGGTCTGATTCGGAGATCCTTAATCCATTTTGAGTTTAGTTTCGTGCATGGTGAGAGATACGGGTTTTGTTTCATTCTGTTGCATATGGATTTCCAATTCTCCCAGCACCATTTGTTGAAGAGGCTATCTTTTCTCCATTGCATATTGTTGGAACCTTTGTCTAGTATGAGAAAATTGTATTTATTTGGGTTTGTGTCCATGTCCTCTATTCTGTACCATTGATCCACCTTTCTATTTTGGTACCAATACCATGCCGTTTTTGTTACTATTGCTTTGTAGTAGAGTTGAAGATCTGGTATTGCGATACCCCCTGCTTCACTCTTTCTGCCAAGGATTGCTTTAGCTATTCTGGGTTTTTTATTCTTCCAGATGAATTTCATATTTGCTTGCTCTATTTCTGTAAGGTACATCATTGGGATTTTAATTGGAATTGCATTGAATCTGTATAGCACTTTTGGTAGTATGGCCATTTTGACAATATTAATTCTTCCTATCCAAGAACATGGGAGATCTTTCCATCTTCTAAGGTTTTCTTGAATTTCTTTCTTTAGTGTTCTGTAGTTCTCATTGTAGAGGTCTTTCACCTCTTTTGTGAGATTGATTCCCAAATACTTTATTTTTTTCGAAGCTATTGTGAATGGGGTAGTTTTCCTAATTTCTCTTTCTGAAGATTCATCGCTTATATATAAAAATGCCTTCGATTTATGTGCATTGATCTTATATCCTGCTACTTTACTGAATTCACATATGAGATCTAAAAGTTTTCTGGTGGAATTTCCTGGTTCCTCTAAGTATACCATCATATCATCAGCAAATAGGGATAGTTTGAGTTCTTCTTTTCCTATTCGTATCCCTTTAATTTCTTTGGTCTGTCTAATTGCTCTGGCTAGAGTTTCAAGGACGATATTGAATAGAAGTGGTGAAAGAGGGCATCCCTGCCTTGTTCCAGTTTTTAGAGGGAATGCTTTCAGTTTTTCACCATTTAGAATGATATTAGCAATGGGTTTAGCGTAGATGGCCTTTACAATGTTAAGGAATGTTCCCACTATCCCTATTTTTTCTAGTGTTTTGAGCATGAAGGGGTGCTGTATTTTATCAAATGCTTTTTCTGCATCTATCGAAATAATCATGTGATTCTTGACTTTAAGTCTATTGATATGGTGAATGACATTTATTGATTTTCTGATGTTGAACCAACCTTGCATCCCTGGGATGAAACCCACTTGATCATGGTGCACTATCTTTTTAATATGTTTTTGTATGCGATTTGCTAAAATTTTGTTTAGAATTTTTGCGTCGATGTTCATTAAGGATATTGGTCTGAAATTTTCTTTCCTCCATGTGTCTCTGTCTGGTTTAGGAATCAGGGTAATATTGGCTTCATAGAATGAGTTTGGGAGAGTTCCCTCCTCTTCTATTTTCTGGAATACTTTGAGAAGTATTGGAATGAGTTCTTCTTTAAAAGTTTTGTAGAACTCGGCTGAGAACCCATCTGGTCCTGGACTTTTCTTTGTTGGTAGGCTTTTGATGACTTCTTCTATTTCATTACTTGAAATTGGTCTATTTAAATTGTGTATGTCCTTCTCGTTCAGTTTAGGCAATTCATATGTCTCTAGAAACCTGTTGATGTCTTCGAAATTTTCTATTTTGTTGGAGTATAGATTTTCAAAATAGCTTCTAATTATGTTTTGTATTTCGGTCGTGTCTGTTGTGATATTTCCTTGTTCATTCCGAATTTTAGTGATTTGGGTTTTCTCTCGTCTTCTCTTTGTTAGTGTGGCTAAAGGTTTATCAATTTTGTTTATTTTTTCGAAGAACCAACTATTTATTTTGTCAATTTTTTGTATTGTTTCTTTCGTTTCAATTTCGTTGATTTCAGCTCTCAGTTTAACTATTTCCTGTCTTCTACTACTTTTGGTGTTGGTCTGTTCTTCTTTTTCTAGGGCTTTGAGTTGTAGTGTTAGGTCATTTATTTTTTGAGTTTTACTTCTTTTATTAAATGCGCTCCATGAAATAAATCTTCCTCTAAGTACCGCTTTCATAGTGTCCCAGAGATTTTGATATGTTGTTTCTTTGTTCTCGTTTACCTCTAAGAATTTTTAAATTTCCTTCCTAATATCTTCTGTTATCCATTCATCATATAGTAGCATATTGTTTAATCTCCAGGTGTTGGAGTAGTTTCTGTTTTTTACTCTTTCATTAATTTGTAACTTCAATCCATTATGATCTGATAGAATACAAGGTAGTGTCTCTATCTTCTTGTATTTGCTGATATTAGCTTTGTGGCATAATATATGGTCTATTTTAGAGAAGGATCCATGTGCTGCTGAGAAGAAAGTGTATTCGCTCTTGGTTGGATGGTATATTCTATAAATGTCTGTTAAGTCTAAATTATTGATTGTGTTATTGAGATCTATGGTTTCTTTGTTCAATTTTTGTTTGGAAGATCTGTCCAGTGGTGAAAGAGGTGTGTTAAAATCACCTAGTATTATTGTGTTATGGTCTATTTGGTTTCTAAAATTGAGAAGGATTTGTTTAACATACATGGATGAGCCACTGTTTGGGGCATAGATGTTTATGATTGTTATATCTTGCTGATTTATGCTTCCCTTAAGCAGTATGAAATGTCCTTCTTTATCCCTTCTAACTAACATTGGCTTGAAGTCCACATTATCTGAAATGAGGATGGATACTCCAGCTTTTTTGCTGAGCCCATGTGCATGGTATGTTTTTCCCCATCCTTTCACCTTTAGTCTATGGGTATCTCTTTCTATGAGGTGAGTCTCTTGCAGGCAAATATTGTTGGATCTTTCTTTTTAATCCAATCTGCCAGTCTATGTCTTTTGATTGATGAATTCAGGCCATTAACATTCAGGGTTATTATTGAGATATGATTTGTATTCCCAGTCATTTGGTTCCTATTTAAAATTTTTGACACATCTTGGTTCCTCCTTTATTTGACAGTTCCTTTAGGATAATTCCTCCCTTTGCTGATTTGCTTCTTTGTTTTTTATCTCTTCCTCATGAAATATTTTGCTGAGAATGTTCTGTAATGCTGGCTTTCTTTTTGTAAATTCTTTTAGCTTTTGTTTATCGTGGAATGATCTTATTTCATCGTCAAATTTGAAGGTAAGTTTTGCTGGGTATAAGATTCTTGGTTGGCATCCATTTTCTTTCAGGGCTTGAAAAATGTTGTTCCAGGCCCTTCTAGCTTTTAGGGTCTGGATTGAAAAATCTGCTGATATCCGTATTGGCTTCCCCCTGAATGTAATTTGGTTCTTTTCTCTCACAGCCTTTAAAATTCTGTCTTTATTTTGTATGTTAGGTATTTTCATTATAATGTGCCTTGGTGTGGGTCTGTTGTAATTTTGTGTATTTGGAGTCCTATAAGCCTCTTGGACTTGATTTTCCATTTCATTCTTCAGATTTGGGAAATTTTCTGATATTATTTCTTCAAATAGATTGTTCATTCCTTTGGTTTGTTTCTCTAAGCCTTCCTCAATCCCAATAATTCTCAAATTTGGCCTTTTCATGATATCCCATAGTTCTTGGAGATTCTGTTCATGATTTCTCACCATCTTCTCTGTTTGTTCAACTTTGTTTTCGAGGTTAAATATTTTGTCTTCAATATCTGAAGTTCTGTCTTCTAGTTGTTCTATCCTATTGGTTATGCTTTCTATGGAGTTCTTAATTTGGTTTATTGTTTCCTTCATTTCAAGGATTTCTGTTTGGTTTTTTTTCAATATCTCTAACTCTTTATTGAAATGATCTTTTGCTTCCTGAATTTGCTCTGTTAACTGTCGATTGGTGCGATTGTTCAATGCCTGCATTTGCTCTTTCATCTCATTGTTTGCTTCCCTAATCATTTTAATTATGTACATTCTGAACTCCCTTTCTGTCATTTCTTCTGCCATGCTGTCGTTGGATTTTATTGATGTAACATCTAGATTTGTTTGGGGCATTTTCTTCCCTTGTTTTCTCATATTGTTCAGGGATCAGTGGGTCATTAAGATATTGCAGATTTCCTCTATCAACTTATAATGTCCCTGAAGATTGCTAGTATATCCCCTCTTATCCTTCAGTAGCCTGAAGTCTTGGAGGAGGTTGATAATGCAGAGCTCCACGAAGAAGCTGCCTCTCTAGGTGTGGTAACCCTCAGGAGGCGTATATTCCCTGCTAGTGGGCGGAGGTGCCTCCACTTGTTGACCAATGGTCATCCAATGGGGAAGTAGACTGTGGGCTGAGGCAAGGCCTGTTTGTGCCTATGTCTCTGGCTTTACCGTCCCTGTGGGAAAACCTCCCCCGGCCGGGAAGAGTCACTCGGTGGGGACGTCTCGCTAGTCAGTTGCCCTCCTAGAGGTTCCCCTCAATCTACAACTACCACCTGGGCTGGGCTGTCTTCTTCTGCAACGATCCCAGGGGCCCGGACCTACGTCCTGGGCCTGGGAGCCTCACCCTTCGCAGGCGAGTCTCCTTAGGCTGCCTCTCCCAGAGAATCTGCCCGCCGCCCTGGAAACTTCGCTCCGCCCCTAGGCGTGTCTCTGTGCGGCTCTTCCAGCAAGAAGCCACCTAGCTCCTGGGACCCTGCTCTGCACCAATCGCCTGGCTATGCAGCCCCTCCCCTGAGCCACCACCTGGAGCCCCGTACAATAGTTCCGAGACACAGAGCCCCGCCACACACCTCCTCCTCCGGACAGCCGCCCGGTTTCCGACGCAGTCACTAGGAATCCAAACAACTCACTTCGGGTCTCCTACTCCCGCCAACCACCCGTAGTCCTAGGCAGTCACTCCAAGTCCAAGTGACCCGCCCTGTTCCTCCTCCTCCTCCTTGGGGTAGCCCCCCAGGTGTTCAGGAACGGTGGCTCCGAGACCAGGTGACTCACCACGCTCCTCCTTCAGGCAGGCCACCGGTGTTCAGGAGCGGTTGCTTTTAGTCCAATCAGCTCACCACTCGCCTCCTCCTCTGGCAACCGCCTGTGGTTCTGATGCAGTCTCTCCCAGGCTAAGTGTCCCACCGCTCTCCTCCTCCAGGCAGGCCACCAGTGTTCTGGAGCAGCTGCTCCGAGTTCAAACAGCTCGCCACGCAGCTCCTCCTCCGGCAACTGCCCGCAGCTCTGATGCAGTCACTCCCAGGTCAAGCAACACGCCGCGCTCCTCCTCCTCCTCCGGGCAACCTCCCGGCACTCAGGAGCGCTCGCTCTGGGTTCAAACAGCTCACCACGCAGCTCCTCCTCTGGCAACCGCCTGTGGTTCTGATGCAGTCACTCCCAGACCAAGCGTCCCGCCGCGCTCCTCCTCTTCCTCCGGGCAGTCCCCCGGCGCTCAGGAGCGCCCACTCTGAGTTCAAACAGCTCACCACGCAGCTCCTCCTCTGGCAACCGCCCGTGGCTCTGATGCAGTCACTCCTAGACCCAAGCGACCCGCCGGGCCTCTCCTCCTCCTCCGGGCAACCCCCCGGTGTTCGGAAGCGGTCACTCTGGGTCCAAACAGCTCGCCACGCAGCTCCTCCCCAGGCAGCCACCCGGAGCCCCAGCGGCTGCTCGAGTCCAAGCGCTGTGCTGAGCCGCCTCCTCTACGATGATCCCAGTTGTCCGTGTTTACCGCTCCAGCGGGGGGAGGGGCGTCTCGCCGAGCAACTCCACTTCACAAATTCCCTGTGTTCCGGGGCTACCGCCCCATCCGGGACGCCTCCCCAACAGGAGAGACTCACCCGTCAGCTTTGAGTTGGTCCCAAGTCTCTCACTATCTCCTCTTTTGAATCTTGAGTCCTGGAGCAGCGTGAAATGCAGCCGCCCTCTAGTCCGCCATCTTGGCCCGCCTGATTATATTTTTATTATGGCATATAAGAGTAGAAACATCCAGAACAGGGAGAAGTCTGGGAGTGTTCCACACAAGAAGCTTCCATCTTCCTCAGGGGCACATTAATCACTTGGCACCAATGTATGAAAATGCTTAGAGTACTACCAACCATGGAAGCTCACCTGAGCTTTTGGTGTCCAGAGTTGATATTGTAGATTTTTCATATACAACCCTCATGGCTAATCTTCAGTCACCAGTCCCTCCCAGAGGTTTGGTCTAAATATCTAAGTATCTTTAATGTCAGTTTCTCTAGAGGTTAGTTAGAACTGATATAGTATACTTATTTACTGTCATCCTAAATCTCAATGTGAGACTGGTGGTCAAAGACCCTAGGCAAATAAAGTCACCGCTATCAGGAAAAATATTCCAGGGACCTAGAAATTGCCTCTCAAAGGCAGTTAGGTGCAAAGACCAGAACTCTTTTGGGTAAGGTTAATTCTCCACTACACAGAAAGCATACTGACTTATGACTTTGATATTTTACTTTTGGATTGATCACTTCAGTATTATGAATTTTTCCCTCCTTCCCTCTAGTAACACTTATAAATTAATTTTTGTTATTAATGTAGTTATATCAGATTTCATTCAGTCAGTGATTGTATAGCATTTCTTTTTAAAAATCTATGAACTCTAATCTTTGTCTTACAAAAGTAAATGGAAAAACTGCTCTGATTTTCAGAGGTACTCTGCTTATGATATTAGCTTTCTATTGCAGGCATCTCCAGTATGCAGCACATTTTTTATTTGATAGTTATAGTTAAATGTAATAGTTGGGTTCATTTTGACAAAATATTACATGTATGGAATTTGATTTCAATTCCTGTTCTCCCTTTCCCTCCCATCCACCCTCCCCTACTCTACTCTACTGATCTTCCTTTTGCTTATTTATTTTTGATTGGTACTTTCTGCATATACATGAAAGTGAAATATTCTGTGATATATTCATATATGTGTATAATGTGATTTTGTTAAATTTATTCCATTTTCTCTCCCCTTTCTGGTCCCTCCTACCTCCCCCTCATTCTATAATCCACTCATCTTCCCTATGTCTTTGTGATATCTGACCCACTCCCTGCCTTCTTTCTCTTATTTTCCTCTAGCTTCCACTTGATCTTTGACTCTCTGAACCTGACTTATTTCACTTAGCATGATGTTCTTCATTTCAATTCATTTATTGGCAAATGCCATAATATTCTTTTTTAATGGCAGAGCAAAACTCCATTATATATATGTGTGTGCCACATTTGATCCATTCATCTCTTGATAGGCATCTGAACTGATTCCATAATTTGGTTATTGTGAACTGTGCAGCACATATTTTGAGGAGAAATTTGGCTGCATGCTTGAGCTCCCCTCTCCAAATCTTTGCCAAAGACAGAGCTGAATTCTATGTCCCCTTGTAATGGCTCTCTTCTGGGCTTTGTACCAGGGTTTGTAATGGATTCTTAGCTTTCTACATGTACTCAGAATTGACAATTGTTCTCAGTCAAATGTAGCAGCAGAAAATCGTTCATATCTCTGTGGTTCATCCATCTCATGAGTCTTAATGTTATGGTTTGGATTTATAAACATTCCCTTAAAAGCACATGTTTTGAAAGCATAATCCCCAATGCAGGAAGGTTCAGAAGTGGGCTTGTAGGCAATGATGAGAGCTGTAACTTTGTTAGTGGATTTATCCATTGGATGGATCAATAATTTGAATGGACTCCTGGGTGGTAACTGTGGGCAAGTAGAGCATGGCCAAAGGAAACAGGTCACTGGGGGTGTGCCCTCAGGGATTATATTTTGCCTCTGGCTCCTCTTTCTCTGCTTCTTGGCTGTCATGAGTTGAACAGCTTTCCTCTGTTATACCCTTCCACATTGATCTTCTGCTTCACTTCAGTCTCAGAGCAATGGAGTCAGCTGACTGTGGACTGAGATCTCTGAAACCATGAGCCCAAACAACCTATTCTTTCTCTAAGTTCTCAGGTATTTTGGTCACAGCAATGAAAAGCTAACACATTTGCCTTTTCTCTTTCAAAATAATTCAGCATCTATCTGCTGCCTTCTTTCAGATTATCTCAGATAATTATCTGGTTCTGTCAGCTACTCCATCTCAATTATAACAGGAGTTCTTTCACAGTTGAAAATCTCTTTTATTCTGTCTTCTTCAAGATAAACATCCCAATTTCTTTATTACCTCAAGTGTTAATGAGTCAAAACTGTTGCTATCCTCGTTGCCTCCACTGGACATTAGACTTAATCATATTATTATTGATTTTAGCTTATCAAAGCACTGAAACAGGATAATCACCTCCTTCATTCTGAACACTGTAGTTCTATCAATGTAGTCTAAGGTTGCACTGTCTTTTAATTTTTTTAAGTAGACTTGTCATAGTGCTCTCACATTCATTGCATCAACCCCCAATCTATACTATTACCTCACTACTACTGGGGCTGCTACTACTACTACTAACACTTATTGTGCACTGTGTTCTATATACATTAACTTTTTAACCTCAGTGTCAAGTATATTTCTATTTTGAAAATTAAGAAAGTAAGAGGTCTAATAATTTACTCAAAGCTGTAGAGCTAGTAAATGTGTTGGGTCTAGGATTTAGGTTAATCATCCTGTCTTTGTTTGTCTGAGACTTCCCCAGTTTTAGTACCAAAAGTCTTGTAGCCCAGAAACATCTCATTATTGGGTAATTTGTGTGATTTGTCATTCTAATATTTGAACTCTGTATATATCTATAGTTCAAACTCAGGTTCTTAAATCACTGGGCTATGTTGCTTCCCAGAAGTGATAGATGTTTTTAAATATTTAATGTCATGTTGTGTGATTTAATGTCTTGCCATGTCATTTGATATTTTGCTGGGTGCCTGCATAGGAAAAGTTAAACAAGTGAATAAAAGTTACAAGGATGTGATAAATGTTTTAGGAGATAGATATGTTAAATGTGATTTAAACAAGTATATATCAAAAAAATCACATGGTATCCCATAAATATGTATAATTTTATGTTTTTATGTATTAGTTAAAATAACTGTAATTTAAATAAAAGTATCCAGAGACCACTTAAAAAAGTTACAAGTACATTGAATCATTTCAATATAAGAAGGCACTTTCTCACAACCAGTTTTCTTCAAATAGAGAGTGAACTGTCTCAAAGGGTGTGACTTTTAATCATATTGTCTTTACTATATTGCTGAATGTTGTTTTCAGTTCAGATTCTGTCATTCAACATTTTAGCTTACCTTCTAAATTCATGTGATTCTTAATAAACCTTGTATGCCTTCACCCAAGTTGTGGATAAAAATAGTATGATTGATTACTTATTTATAACCCTATCTCAAAAATTTTGAGGCATCTTGCAATGACAAAACATCCAATAGGACAATGGTAATATATAAACATAGAATCTTTAAATACTAAAGGAAGCAATCAATAATGTGAAAAGAGAGTCTAAAGAGTGGGATAAAATCTTTTCTATATACACTTGAGAGCACTAATCTCCAGAATTTATGAAGAACTCAAAAAACTTTACACCAGGAATACAAAGAACCCAATCGATATATGGGCCAAGGAAGTGGACACTTTACAGAAGAAGATATACAGGCGATTAATAAATATATGAAAAAGTGTTCAGCATTTCTAGTAATTAAAGAAATGCAAATTAAAACAACTTCAAGATTTCATCTTACTCCAATTAGAATGGCTATTATCAAGAACACAAACAATAATAGATGTTGGCATGGATGTGGGGATAAAGACACACTTTTACATTGCTGGTGGAGTTGCAAATTGGTGCAGCCACTTTGGAAAGCAGTATGGAGATTCCTCAGAAAACTTGGAATGGACCCACATTTTGACCCAGTTATCCCACTCCTTGGCCTATACCCAAGGGACTTAAAATCAGCATACTACAGTGATGCAGCCACATCAATGTTTATAGCAGCTCAATTCAAAATAGCTAGATTATGGAACCAACCTAGATGTCCTTCAACAGATGAATAGATAAAGAAACAGTGGTATATATACACAATGGAACATTATTCAGCCATAAAAAAGAATAATATTATAGTATTTGCAGATAAATGGATGGAATTGGAGAATATCATGTTAAGTGAAATAAGCCAATTCCAAAAAACCAAAGGTTTACCCTGATAAGTGGATGATGATACATAATGGGGGTGGGGGATGGGGGGTGAGAGAAGAATGAAGGAACTTTATTTATTTATTTATTTTTGCGGTACTGGGGGGTCAAACCCAGGGCCTTGTGCTTGCAAGGCAAGCACTCTACCAACTAAGCTATCTCTCCAGCCCTGAAAGAACTTTAGATTACATACAGGGAAATGAGAGGGAGGAAGGGGCGGGGGTATGAAAGATGGTGGAATAAGACAGACATCATTACTCTATGTACATGTATTATTACACAAATGGTATGAATCTACATCATGCACAACCATAGATATGAAAGATGTACCCCATTTGTGCACAATGAATCAAAATGTAAAAATAAATAATAATAATAATAATAAATACTAAAGTGAAGGTAATTGTGAAAAATAGAGTAGGCCAAAAAGTAACCTTTAAAATAATGTCAGTCAAATAGTAAGCTTTCATCTGAATTTGCATAATAGAAGGCTAAAATTTAGAATATCTAGAAGAATGGGTCTTGACTCAATCTTCTATAAACATTACTTTTCTAGGGTGTTTTAAAAATGGAAGCTATATAGCACTCAGTTTGAGACTATATCAAATAGTAAGGGCTTCCTGTGCTAGTATTTTACTTTTTTGAATGACAATGGATATGCTTCAGCAACCAGATAACTTCGTTGTATTATAATGTTAGCAAGTGGGAATTAATTTTCTCAGTAGACATTATTTTCTGTACATTTAACTTTCAAGCAAATTAGCATTATTTAAAGGCAACTAGGGCAACATTTGTGATTGGTGCCCAAGAGGCTGACAAAAATTTTGTTAATCTGTGATTTTTAATTTGGGTGTTAATAATAATAGCCTAATAGAGCCAGACTGCTTGGATGCAAGTCCCATTTCTGTCACTTATGAACTGATGGCATTGGGAAATGAGCTTCACAATTTTCTGTCACAAGTTTTCTCACTTATTGAGTTGATGACGGTGATGATGATAAAAAGTATTCCATATCAAAGGGTTATTGTAAGGGTTAAATAAATTGATTTATCAGATAAATAGTTTCTCAGCATCAGCTGCTTATTGCAGTCACCTGGTGAATGTAAGAACCACTCATGCTTGTACTGACACCACCCATGTATAATTCTGATTTAATCAGTTTCCAGTGAGACTTGGTCATCTGGGATTTTTTTTTTTATAGCTTCCCCAGATGATTCTAATTTGTTGTCAAAGTTAAAAAAACCCTGATCTAAATTAATTATAAGAGAACCTGGAAAATATTAAGCACTTGGTAGGTGTTAGGTATTATCTATCATAAGATTCAAATGGTCAGGTGATAGTTTTCTTAATTTTTAAAAAATAATATTGGAAGATCATCTGTGAATGAAAATTACTTTTCAAATATTCTTGGTAACATAACTTCCCCTTCTCAATAGCAATATAAACTTAAGATTTTGTTTTGCTTTGTTTACACAATTTATTCCCACTCTAGTCTTCTTTTTTTTTTGTTTAACCCTGGCAGGCAGAGGCAAGTTGTAATCCAATACTGACCTGATGGTTACAGATAAGTGTGCAATTTGTTCCAGATTTATTCCATAAAATGTCTTTTAAAAGTATTAAAGTCAGAAGTTTTTTTTCTTGTCTCATTCTGATTTATATGGCTAGCCCTGGATGACTGATTTATGGGGAAATCAACCTCCCCATTTGGAGGGAGTCCATGTGCAAGGTCTTGATAACCTCCTACCCACCACAATACTGAAGTCATCTGATTACTATCTTATTATTTACAAAGAATTCACAGAGATTAAAGGATTTTGAAAATGTAGTCAGATCTTTAAAACAGCATGGGCCTTAAGAGAAGATAAAAACACTAAATTATATTTATCTTATTAAAAAGATATATTATGACACAGAAAGAAAAGGTTCTTGCTATATGAGTGCATGCTGTTCCTCCTGTATTGACTAAACTTAGTGTGTGACCCTCTGTTAACAATTTTTTATCTTATATGTAGGAAGCAACATGCCTGAGCACTTTGAAAATGCGGCCATTTATTTTATAAAATATAGGTCTCTTACAAATATCTGATACTAAGTCTCAGAGGAAGAAAGACACTAGAAGGTTGATGTTTTGTCTCAGTTTAGTTATATTCTAAGCAAAATATTAGTCATTTGAAGATGTGAAAAAGACCTCTACCTTGTATAGAAGGTACAACTCTGCATTTTATGAGGCTCAATTAAAACTAGCTTCAGGTTGAATAAGAAGGTTTAAAATTGGCAAATCTTATTTCATTCAGGTGGGAGTACACTATGCTCAAACAATTATTTGTATTACAAGTGTCTAAGAGTTTTAAATCTAAATTACTTGCAAAGAGGTAGGAATAACTGCAGATTCAACCAAGTGAAGAGAGTTACCCTAACTAAGTGATTCTCAGTCATGGATGTTTGCCATAGATGCCTGGAGCCCTTCTGTCATGCTAAGTCAATATCTGGGGGTAGGTAAAAATAAGCATGTGTTTTTAAATCCTAAAGATTTTCTATAAACTGTAGTTGGAAAGATTGGAATTCAGCATTATCCAGGGATAAACTCTCAGCAGGAGACAAAACGTTTACCCCAACTTCAGTAAGCTAGGAGCTCTGTAGACAAGTAACCTCAGTCCAATGTGAAATTGATCCATTAATCAACACTCTTCAGTATGTTAATACCTGTGAACACTCCTACTCATATCATTTAACTGTTTTTTTTCCCATTTCATTTGTAAAGATATCAAGAATTTTGCCAAATGCTTTGGGAAAGCCCAAATAAATTATATTTGTCAATGCAGGTCTTACTTTTATTTGTCTCTTACTTGTATTTTAAAAGGAAGTGATGATATCTGAAGTTTACTTTCAATTCATTCATAAAAATACAAAAGTATTTATGTATATATGTGTGACATATATTATGCATGAACATATATTATGACATAAAATGCATGTATAGAAAGAGAGAGAGGTAGCAAATGGGGCAAAATTTTAACATTTGGAGAATAGCGGTGAAGTATAAATGTGTGTTCACTGAATTATTCTTTCAACTTTTCTGTAACTTTGTAATTCTCAAAATAAAAATGTTGAGAAAAAAGGAAGTGAAAAAAATCTGGTACCTCTATTCCAGTTCCTCATGAACATTACTTTTGTTTTTAAGATCGTTGAGAATTAATCTGTTGTAATTGTTCTGAGATCCAGTTTTGAAAATTGAGGCAACATTTACCTGTATTCAAATTCATATTTCCTGTCCTTTATTTATTGGGTACTAATTTTTGCTAGGTGCCATGATAGCTGTACAGTGATAAATAAGTCACCCTTAATGATCTAGTGAACTGTAAATTTGCATTCTTGATTTCTCTGAAAATGGTGCCATTTCCAGGTTCCAAGTGAACTCTGCATTCTTCCACTCAGTTCTGCAGTGACATGACTGTGGATAGTGACTTCGGATATGCTTCTACCTCATTCCTACAGGTTAAAGTCTTAACTATTTCAAAATCCAGATTAGACAAAATAATTCACTATAACTTCCCTTGAAATCTCATAGTAGGAATAGATTTCTCCCTATTCAACTCCAAACTTGCAATTTTAACTCATTTATAAAATTGTTTTTTAGGTAGTTTTGAAAATGTTTTATATGAGCCCTAGAGGGAAGGGACTTTTATTCATTGCCATATAGATTCTGTTGCTGTTCCTGGTACATATATACTTTTTTAATTGAATTGAGAGAGCTCCAGAATAGTCCTGTGTTTACACCCATAAGATTTATGTCACATGGAATTCTTTTGAGCCCATACATATTATCTAACTTGAAATGCTTAAGAATCCTCTAACTACTCATCTATGTTAGAATTCTCTTTTAAACCACATTTATTCTACCCTTTCAAATTGAAGGTCATGCTCCTTGATGGAAAAGGAAGAAGGAAAATAGGGGTTGAGTAATTTTACTTACTTTTTGTCATCTGGTACTATTATATCATTTGTCCCAAGCGGCCTCCCTGCCCATTTTTGTTCTTTTTGTCCCAAGTGTAGTTAAAAAAACAAAGACATCCTTTATGGTCTTTAACATGTTTTTGAGCCTCAGCTCACACAGAGATTTAGCTTTGTTGATAACTGTGCATGTTTATGCCATTCTTTTGTTTTTGTCCTAAGCCATGTGATGTTCTTTTTCTCTTTTGTACAGGTTTTTCCAAAGATAGGCAGTCAGCAATATGATTTCATCATCTATCCCCTTTTCTAACAGACACAAACACATGTATAAAGACAAAGACATAGTAGTTAGGAGCAAGTGCTTTGGGGTAAAGCACATCTGGGTTCAAACTCTGATGTCTCTTACTGGTGTTTCTTCCTCTGTGACATTGAGATAAGAAAATTTACATACTAATATAATAATGAGGATTACAAACTATAATGAATGTAAAGTGCTTAACATAGTGCCTGATACATGATAAATATGTATTATTGTAAATAATGACAAAATTTGAGACACATTTTTTGAGAAGACAGGAAATCTTGCAAAAGTGAGTAATGATGTGTCAAAGAAATGTAGTCAAAACTGTCAAAATTGCTCTATTTTAAACTCTAGGCTTTGATAACCTGGAGAGACATGTAAAATGTAGATCATACATACCTCACAGGATTTCTTTTTTGTAAAAGTTGCAGAAAATGGTTCCTATACAGTACTTCACTCAGTACTTGGTTCATTGCAAGATCTCAGTAAATATTAGCTATCATTACTATTATTAATGAAGATACATGCATGAGAAAGATTACTGCTATTGAGGCTTTTGGGATTCTAATGCTAAAGCCTTAAAACAATAATTTATATGGTATTAATCTGTAATTGTTGCTTCTCTTCTACAATTAACTCCACTCAGTTATGTAATTACAGAACACTTCATTCCTCTTTAAATATTGTCTTAGCAAACAGTCTTCTGATTCACAAGAAATATCTCTGTGTTTAGTTCCTTTTTACAACCTTTCATAGTCCTGAAGATTCACACTGAGGGTTGCAAGTAGGCAAAAGTGTATTTGCATTTAGGTAGTACATTAATATCAGAAGGGAGAGACACTTTAATAAATCTACTGTGTATAAAACATGGTTCCATGTGCTTTACATAATTTCACTTTATTGTTCTAGGACTGGTATCATTTTCAATAGATTAGGTAACTAAGGTCCAGGGAGCTTAAGCAACTTTTCCAAAATTTCATAGTGAGTGAGAAAGTCTAGATTTGAATACCCTTCTCTCTTCTTGCCAGAACTCTTACAACTCTACCATTGTGCCTACCCAAATGTCTAGCTATCTACTTTGTTGTGCTTATTTGTTCTCTGAATTTGTTTAGAATTCAAGCTTCCAGACAGGTGTCTATTTTGGGACAACATTAAGTAGACTTGAATGAATGGGATCCCAGATGCATCTGCCTTATTAGTACCTGAAAGACTGCATTAGAGTGAATTTACAATGTGGGGCGGGCACAATATGTTGCCAGCATGGTGCAAATGTAAGTGGTGAATAAATGACCATATGCCTGACCTATGTTTCAAATCATTAGGAATAAACAGTAACTGATAAATATTATACCTTATTTGGGTTCCAGTAACTAATTGTCGCGTCCCCTCTGCCCGCAGAGAGAGACACGGCAAATGTCTGAAGCTTTGGAAGTTTATTGTGCACAGGTTCTTTCCTACGCTTCTCTTACCCCTAGCTTCTTTGCACTTTCAGCTTTCCTTTTCCCAGCTCCTTCCACTCCCGCATACTCCCTCCTTCCGGCTCCGCTCCCGCTGCTGCCGTGGCCGCCGTCGTCGCCGCCGGTTCTTCCGCTTCTTCCGTCCCTTCCTCAGCTTCTCCCCCTACTCTCCCACCCACCAGGCTTATATACACTTCAGTCAATCAGGGGAGAGTACACGAGATAAACGCAGACAGCTGCAGGCACAGGACGGGTGCACGGGGGGGGGGCATGCTCTAGTCACATCATTAACTAGCCAATTATTGGAATTCGCTGGTTGTTTACTGTATAGCTGGCCGCCTCTGGCTCAGCGTCAGGCGCCATCTTGACCATGCCCGAGGCTGGGGTTCCCGGAAAACCCCACACTAAATGTCACACTTCACAGGTGACATTCATTCAAAAAGGTGGTTTGTGAAAACAGGACCAATGCTTAAAAAGTACTCATTTATGATTCTGATTTTATTTCAGTGTTTTGGATTCTGGCAATAATTAGAAACAGAGTAAAAATTAATACTATTTTGACATTCCAGAGATAACTTCTGCTTTTCTTACTGTAGTTTTTAACATTCCCATGTTGACGATGTGGAGCCTACCCTAGATAATCATAAATACCCCATCTGTTCACCCTCAATAATTGGGGCATATGCTATTTGCATGGCATCCATCCAACCAATAACTATATTCAAGAGTTTTTTTTTGTCTTTTCTTCCCATTTCTGCTGCAGGAGGTAAATAGAAGATAACACAAAGCCACAAAAATTGCCAGTTGTGTTCCGAAAGCAATTATTAAGATAGAAACAAGCAATTACCCTAGATCTCTGTTTCTTTTGTCCACATTTGATTACTATATCCTTCAAAGCTGACTGTAATAGCTAGGGGATCCTGTTTTGCTTTGAAACTCACACTGTTTATTTTAGAAAGAAAAAGAAATATATGTCATGTGTGGAATTCTTAAGAATCTGAGTCATTGTAAACTGTAGCTAAAAGACTGTGGCACCTCCAGCCTGGACCTCTGTTGGAGTAGTTACTCTCCTTGCTTGCTCTTCTCATCATAAATACATCCCTTGAGGTTTACAAGCATTTGGGGCATTGCATTATACAATGAAATTAATAATAATAATAATAATAATATTAATATTAATGACACTTCACTATGAGGCAAATGGAAAACCACCTCAGCATAGCTGAAAGGATGGCATTAGTCTATTTTAGTTGAACATCTGGGAATTACCTCTCTATAAAAGAATGGGATGAATGAGGAATAATGAAAAAGGTTAGCCTCCTGATCAACCTTCAGAAATGATGTGTTCTTTCTCAAGCAAAGGTTTTAATGTGATTTGTGTTTAGGGGGGCCTAGAAAGAGTATAAGGGAAAGCACAACTTTTCGTAGGGAGCAATAGGAAAAGACCACTTGTACTTCACACATGACAATCTAAGAATGCATGTCGTGTTTTTAATTCCTATAATATTTTGAAATGGGAACAATCTGGTGCATGAAGAAAAAAAAGAACCTCTTGAAGAAAATGGAAGGAATTCTCAATAAGATATGTTGTGAGGAGGCATGAACCTCTAGGGAGCATAACAAATCTATTGGGAATTATACATTACCTTCTTGAAATTCTAATTTCCCACAAGTGATGCCTGTGTTGATTCATGAAATCAGATCACACGTGTGTATACTACTACTACAGTGAGCTATTGTTAGTCATGCAAATATGTCATATTTTAAAGTATTTTAGTATAGAAAAATGGTGGGAATTGACAGTGTAAAAAAGTCAAAGATCCAAAATAACAGGAAGACAGAAAAAAGTTTATAAATTGGTAATCATTCAACAAATACTTAATAGTTGACTTGGCATAGCACTACACTAGTAACAAGGGAGATAAACTTAATTTTAGGAGCACAATCAGAAGACACTGGAATATGGAGTTGATTTAATGCCAAATTTAGATGGAAAGGATCTAAAGACAAAAGAAAATTAGTGCTTTGGAATAGTAGATAGACAGTTGGTTTCAATAAGAAAATATTGAAGAGATGTGAAGTTAAATCCAAGTTTTTTTTTTATAGTGCATTTCCTGTATCTTACACATATTAGAACAATCAAAATCTTAAGACTCTTGGTTAAGATTTATTAACCTTTATCTTGAAGATCCAAAACCTTGATATTTTTTTCAGGACAGAGAGAAATGTTTGACTACCTGACTTTTGTGAATATCAGTCATGTAATAAATCGTTGAGATATTGATGAAAACTGTGATCTTTCTCTTGAGAAAAGTATACATAATCTATGCAAACTTTAATTTTCATAAATAATTCCAGGAATTTCAAAGTTCACTTTCAGTCCATCTGTAGCACTTGTACATGTACCTGAACTTATATTTTAAAAATCAAGAATATATTTTGAATGTTTCACCATAAAGAAATGACAATTTAAAAAATTTTTTTATTTGTTCCTTTTAGTTATACATGATACTAGAATGTATTTTGAAATATTACACATACATGGAGTATAACTTCCAATTCTGTGGTTGTACATGATGTGGAGTTACACTGGAGGAGTATTCATATATGAACATAGGAAATTTATGTCTGATTCATTCTACTGTCTTTCCTGTTCGTATCCCCCTTCCTTCCTTTCATTCTACTTCGTCTAATCCAAAGTACTTCTATTCTTCCCTATCATCACCCCTTATTGTGTGTTAGCATCTGCATATCAGAGAGAATATCTGGCCTTTGGTTCTTTGGGATTGACTTATTTCACTTAGCATGATATTCTCCAGTTCCACTCATATACTGGCAAATGTCATAATTTCATTTTTCTTTATGGCTGAGTAATATTTCATTGTGTATGTATACCACATTTTCTTTAACCATTCATCTGTTGAAGGGCACCTAGGTTGGTTCCATAGCTTAGAAATTGTGAATTGAACTGTTATAAACATTGATGTGGCTGCATCACTGTAGTATGCTGATTTTAAGTCCTTTGGGTGTATACCAAGGAGTGGGATAACTGGGTCAAATGGTGGTTTCATTGCAAGGTTTTTGAGGAATCTCCACACTGATTTCAGAGTGGTTGCAGCAATTTGCAATCCCACCAGCAATGTATGAGTGTACCTTTCCCCCACATCTTTGCCAACAAAAAATGACAAATTTTTGAGGATATATATATATATGTATATATACATATATATATATACACACACACACTCTGATTTAACCATTGTATGACACACAAATGATTTGAAACATCACATGGTACCCCATAAATATGCACAATTTCTATATTTTTTGTATCAGTTAAAACTAATTTAAATTAAAATACATTTAAAAAGACAGAAGATCCACTCTATCAGAGGATGTTCCATAGCTCATGGGGTGCATATATCAGTTCTGGAACTTGGAGAATCTGCTCACTTGGAAGCTTCTATGTAGACAGAGAGCCCCTTTAATCTTAGCAGCAGGCTATAACTTGCTGATTTCCAAGAAGCCTTAAGCTCAGAAAGGCAGAATAACTTTGATTCATGAGACATGTTTTCTAAGATGATGAGCAAACCACTTCTCTACTATGTGTCAGTATCACCATGACAGTCAGAATTATCTTCTTAAAATTTAGTGGTATCATTCCTTTACATAAAATCTGTTGCTCTGTTGAAAGGTCGTACTATATGATAAATCTAAAATAAAAAATTCTGAGGTCAAATAACTTTAGAAATTATTCATGCTGCTTTCTTCTAAGAGATCCATATAACATGTTATTAAATTTAGGCTTTGAGAAGTACTTCTCTTGTTGTTTGACCAGCATTTTTCACGTTTGTCCATGGAACTTCTTTTTTATGGAATATTTATCAACAACTACTTGAGCTAATATTAGTTGAAACTCACTTTGGGAAATCTTCACCCATGGGTTAAAATACAAAACAGGGTAGGGCATGAGGCTACCTAACATTTGGTCCTCACCTATTATTATAATCACTTAATTTTTTAAGCAATTAACTGTTCCATTATCTGCATCCCTGCTCTAACCACACCTTTCTTTTCTATTTGTATATGTCCTGGATCATTGTCATTATTTTCACTAGAACTGCATATGTTTGCATAACTATTTCTTTTGCTTGGAAATTCCTTTGCATAATTCCCTCCCTTGGAAAATGCACTTATCATGCAGACCCAATTTAAAATACAATCTTTTTTTGAAGCCTTTACTGAGTTGCACAAGGCAGAATTAGCTCCCTTTATTTTATTATTTATTTATTTATTCTTTATTTTAGTGTTCATCACATTATCACCATAAGATGATCCATTTAAGTGTTTGTTGTCTTTATTACATTGAGAGTTTCTTGGAATCAGGGACTCAGGCTCTTTATTTCAGAACATAGCACAACGTTGGGCACATAGCAGGCATTCAGCAAATATTTGTTAAAATGATGAAAGAGAAGCAGGCCATTGAATGATTGGAGTAGTAATACACACTCAAGGATTCAGATCATACCATTTCATCTAAACACCTCATTATACAATGACAAAACAGAGTCCCAGATAGGATTCGTAACTACCTCAATGTTAAAGTTAGTGGCAAAGCTGGGACTGAAATCCACATTAGGTACTCTTTCCATTACACCATAAGGACTCAATTTGATGGGGATGATACCAAGAATAGTGATAGCAGCATATTTGCAAAATTTAGCTCACTCTAGGTCATGATGGTTACAGTCATATAAAAAAGCTACTAGGACTCTGAAGTTAACAGTGATTAGGAACATAAGGAAGTAACAAGATGAATGAGACAACGCTACTCATGTATACTTACTGTTGACCTCTTTATGAGGATTCTGGAGGTAAATTTAGGAAAATAGGCATAAGGCTAATAAGAGGGTGGTGATTCTGTCTTCTCTACTTATTCTACACTTATGAACAGAGCAGTTGGGGAAAATAAAAGATACCACAAGAAATATGTTGGGAGAACTCAGAGCTTCCTGCTGTAACCAAGTATAACCTCACAACTTGACCAAGAGTCTTGTCTTTATCTGTTTGAGCAAGATATATTACAATATCAAGTCCTGATATTGCATGTCCTACCTGTATATGTCAGAAGACTTCTTAAGAATCTTTAAATATTAAAGAACAAATATGATTGGACTAGTGATGTGTATAAAATATAGCACAGGAAACACTAAAGGTGCTTAGAGACAATACAACAAGGTTCCTAAAATTAGGGATGGAAGGTAAGGAGAAAAAATGATGAAGCACTGAGGGAAACAATATAAATGAGAAGAAAAGAATGAGGAGTACTCAGTGGAGTTTATGTTTACTTATTCTGGAGAAGAGATGGAAGGAGATAGATAGGAAAAATTGACTTTTTTTGAAACTGACATTTAAAAATAATCTGACAAATATTACTTGAATGAATATTATTTACTGAGCCTTATTTTAGACATACAAAAATTTTGTGCTGTATGCTTTAATCCTATTTTAAAGCTCAGTGAGAATATGTAAGTAGCAAATCAATTTCAAATGCTGATGTTTGACTCTTTCCCTGGTGTTATGCAAAAAGGAACTGGAAATGAAAATGAATATTATGGATAACTTATGGATTTGCATATTGTTACTACTAATAAGAACTATTTGAGGACATTTATTAAGTGCTTACTACAAACTAAGCCCTTTTCTAAGAAATAAGACTAAAGGAAGAAAGTTATTTATTTGCCATTTGTTATTTCTGGTTTCCACCAGCAGAGCGCATATTGTTATCAATGTCATGATTCATTAGGGAATCCATTGAGATTTTTTTAAGCAAAAGGTAAGTGGAAACGTTACCCACTGAATGAGGGATCTTAGAAGTCATAAATTCAGTCTTTTAACTTGGTAGAAAGGTAAAAATTGAATGTCTCAATATAGGAGATATCAGTAAATGATGTGAATGAAGTTACTTAGGAGAAAAAACATTTTAAAAGCAAGAAGTCCTAAAAAATAACAGTAGACAACTTACATATAATGATGTATTTCAAGAAGGGACTAGGTATAATGAAAAGATCACGATTATATACTATAATTAAATGCAAAGTAAATTATTAGTTGAAACTATAATAAAAGTTATAAGATTTAAACCATTTCCTTGTGATAAAAATGAGATAAAGAGGGGGGAAGTGGACAACCTGATCTCTAATTGTACAGTTTCCAAAAACTCTTATATTGTATGTATGAATAAACTGGGAAAATGCATTTATGTGCAATAGTGGGAAAAATTCTGAAGGGACTCTGAAGTAATAGAGTAGGAGACAATGGTGTAAGAGTAAAATTACTTAGATATCATACAAACACCTTATGGATTAATGGAATTTCAGGAATGTACAGAAGCTTCAAGAGACAGTTAAAATTTTACCTTGAAGATAAAGAGGCATAGACACTGATATCACATTTGTTCTTCCACTGTAAACACAAAACATATGTATTAATCACTTTTATGCATTGGGAAATATGCATTGCAGGACTGTAAACCTTGGATTCTACAACTCGCCTTACTTTTTCTGCCTGGAGGAATTTTCTGCACTCCATGAGGCGAGGGACACCCAAGTAGAACAGGACATCTAAATCAGCTGAAGAGACATAGATTGGAGTTTGGGGATGCTATTGTGACTTTAATTTGTAAGAGAGAATACTGGAAAAAGAGTCTTTGAGTGAACATGTATTTAGAATATGTAAGGATTCCTCAAGCAGAATTATAAGAAAATACACAAGCAAATTTAAAAAAGTCAATCATTTGAATAGACACATCATCAAAGAAGATATACAGATGATAAACACATAGAAAGATGCTCAACATCATTATTCCTGGAGAAATGCGGATTATAAACAAATGAGATCACTGCACTCCTATTAGAATGACTGACCATATCAAGTAGTAAAGGTATAGAGGAATTGAAATGCTCAAATACTGCCTATGGAGAATATAAAATAGCACAACCACTTTAGGAAAAAGTTTGGCAGTTTCTTTAAAATCTGTTCATACAGCTACCATATGACCCAACCATTCCAGTTCAAGAGAAATAAAAACATATTTGGATGTAAAAATGCTTATACAGATGGACATAACAGCATAATTCATAGCCACAACCTGGAAAAAGTCCAACTGTCCATGAAAAGGGAATGGATATGCAGCTTGTGGTATATTTATACAATGGAATATCAATTGGCCATAAAAAGAATGCACTACAAATATTTTCAACTATATAGATAAACATAAATACTTATGCTGAGTAAAAGATGCTAGACAAAAATACTACATATTGTACTCAATTTATACGAAATTGTAGAAAGTGCAAACTAAAATATAGGATTAGAAAGTTGATCAGTGGTAGCTTGGGCATGAAGGGAACCAGGGAAAGGCAAGAAAGTGGGATCATAGAAGCAGATACAGAAACATTTGCAAATAATGGATACATTCACTCTTGATCATGATGATAGTTTCGCAAAAGTATACACATATATAAATGTACCAATTTGTACAATTTATATGTGTACACTTTATTGTATGTTAAAAATATATCAATTAAGAAGTAATAAAAATAAATAAGGGAAAAATCTAAAGTATTAGAGGAAGTGAAATTTCAAAACAATATAATCATGAATAAGCTGCAAAAATTCTTACTGAATATCATCAAATAGAATCTAGCTGTGCACAAAAATAATTCATAGTCCAATGGAATTTATGCCCAGAATTCTAGATTAGGTTTTCATTGAAAAAATAGCTAATTTAATTCTGAAATAATTAATGAACCAAAGGAAAACTCACAAAGGAAATTCAAAAATATCTTGAAAAGAATGGAAAATACAATATACCAAGACTCATGGAATGGAGTGAAATCAGTGCTCAGAGGAATATGTATAAATGTTAATATTAAAAAGAAGAATAATCTCAAATCAGCAACTTAACTTTACACCTTAAGAAACTAGAACAAGGAGAATAAACTAAACCCATAGCTGGCATAAGGAAGAAAATAAAAGTTTAGAGCAGAGATAAGATACTAATTAGTAAAACTGAGAAAATAAACAAAACCAATAACTGGTTCTTTGGCAAGATGAACGAAATTGGCAAACTTCAGCTAGACTGACAAAGAACAAGAGAGAAACTCAAATGACTAAAACCAGAAATGAAAGTGAGAATGTCATTGATTTTACAGAAATAAAAAGAATTATAAGAGTATTATGAAAAATGTTTGACAACAAATTGGATAACTAGATGAAATGGACAAATTCCTAGAAACACATAATTTATCAAGACTGAATCATGAAGAATAAAAAAAATACAAATAGAAGTATAAATGGAGAGGATATGAATCATGAATTAAAAAGGAAGAAAAGTTCCAAAGCAGTGTTCACCTCATTAATGCATTATACCAAATATTTGATTTATTAATATGAATTATTTTCAAACTCTTCAAAAAATTGAAGAGGAGGGCCATCTTCCTAACTCATTTTGAGTCCAGATATCAAAGCCAGACAGATTGTGCAAGAAAAGGAAGCTTCAAACTGATATTCTTTATGAATGATGCAAAATTCTTTGACAAAACACAAGCAAATGATGCTATATGCATGTATGAATGTATCACAATGAATTCCACTTTTTAATAAATATAATGTATCAAATAAAAAATAAATAAATAGAAGGAAGACTAGTAGAGAAAGGGATCAGGAGGAGGAAGAAGGGGAGGGAAAGAGGAAGTACTAAGGACTGAGTGGAGCAAATTATATTCCATGCATGTAAACTTATGTAAAAATGAATCCCACTATTATGTATACGTACAATACACTAATAAAATATGAAAAAAATGGTAGCAACTGAATTCAACAGCACATTTAAAGCACTATACATGAAGACCAATATATTTGTTGGATTTATTCCTGGAATGCAAGGAGTGTTGAACATATAAAAATCAATGAATGAAGAAAAAAAACCCACATAATCATCTCAATTAATGCAGAAAAAGAACTTGATATAATTCAACACCGTTTCATAATTTAAAAAGTTCAACAAATATATGCATGTATTGGCTATCATGTGGAACCCCATAAATATGTACAATTTTCACGTCTTTTAAAATAAATTTAATCAAAAATTCATAAAAACTTTAAATAAATGAAAACTACCTCAACTCAATAAAGCCCATAAAAAAACAAAGAAACAAACAAAAAATCCAAACAGCTGATCTTATACTGAAAGGTGAAAGGCTAAAAGCTTTTCCTGTAAGATCAGGAACAAGGTGTGGACAACTGTTTCCATAATTTAAATTCAACATTGTGTTGGATGTTCAAGTCAAAACAAGATAAAGAAATAAAAGGCATCAAAATTGGAAGGAAAAATTAAAATGACTTCTGTTTACAAGTGACATGATCTTATATGAGTAGTAAGTATATACTAATGGTAAGTAAGAACATGAAAACATCCTTCATATAATTAAACATGGGAGAAATAGAAACTGAAATCACACTGTGATAACACTGTTGCCCACTAGCATGACTAATATTAAAATTCTGAAAATACCAACTGTCATGGATGTGGATCAAGTGTCACTCTGAACATTACTGTGCAAACGTAAAATTTTACAACCCAAAACATTTGTTATTTTATTGTTTATAAATTTAAGTATGTACTTTACCCTATAGGTCAATAATTCTACTTCTAATTATTTACCTAGGGAGACATGAAGACATGTTGAGAAAAAAACTTTGGACTTGAATGCTTATAATAGCTAGTAACTGAAAAGAAACACAAAAATCTTTCAACATGTGAACAGTTAAATAAACAGTAGTATATCCATATAATAGAATTCTACGAAGGAAGAGAAAGGAATGAACCACTTTCAGATGCAACAAAATGCATGATTCTCAAAAAACATGCTGAATGTAGACCCCAGAGACAAAAAAGCATAAATTCCATGTGATTTCATTTACACAAAGTTCTAAATTCATCATATCTTCTCTCTAGTGACAGAAAGCAGATAAATGATTGCCTGGATCTTGCAGTGGGGAGGAAGTGATGAATTGATTGCTAAAGGGCAGGAGGAGACTTTAAGGTGATAGAAATGTTCTATATCTTGATGGGGATAAATTAGCATCATAGTTATTAGCATATGAGAGTCTAGAGGTTTAATAGTTCTACAAAATATTGTTATACATTGTATAAACATTTAAAGAGCTACTTTGAAGTAGAAAGTAGTGAGAAAAGGTAGTGTTTATCCTTAGATTGAAACTATATTCATAAAGGTTTACAAAACCATCTTACTGATAAATCTGTAACTTGATGTTGTAGGGCATATACTTTTGTCAAGAAATCATCAAAGTATATATACTTAAAATTGTGCATTTTATTTAATGTAAACTGTATCTCAAAAGAGTAATTAAAAAAGAAAAGGGAAGTTTCCATGTGTCCAATAGTTGTCTTTGTAACAGAGGAAATGTTCAGATTCTTTACTATGTGGGTTTTTGTTACTAAGCCTCATGCTCACTGATTGGACTTTTTTTTTTTTTTTTTAAAGATTAGGTCTAAATAAATGCAAAATAAGGGTTTCTTAAATTGATGACTTCTAAGAGATGGAGGATCACTTAAAGAAACAGATGGAATTGGTGGCATGGAAGGTATAGGGGTAAAAAATTTGAAGAATCAAGTCTTTGGCATTACTTCTTAGAAGGTTAGAGAAAGAAATATACCTAGAAGAAAAAAGAGAAACAACAAAAGAAAGACACTACAATAACAGAATAGTATTGAACTATAGTAATAGAAAAATATTGAATATCAAGAATTTCAAGAGAGTTTTTCATAGAAAGACTAGAGAAGTGATTGTTCAGGAGCTGTGGAGGAATCATTAAGCTTTATCAATAAGGTGGTTTTGGAAACCTTTATTTAATTTTTTTTTTTTGAACCCAGGGGCACTCTACCACTGAGCTATGTCCCCAGCCTTTTTTTTTTGTCACTGGGGATTGAACACAAGGATGCTTTACCACTGAGAACATCCCTAATCCTTTTTATTTTTTTTTTAAACTTTGAGACAGAATCTTACTAAGTTGCTAAGGGTCTTGGTAAATTGCTGAGGCTGGTCTCAAACTTGTGATCCTAATCACTGGGATCACAGGTGTATGCCACTGCACCCAGATTGGAACAGGCATGACTCTAGTATCATTCTAAGAATAAGAGCAACTTCATTTTCACTACTTTCTACTTTGAAGTAACTCTCCAAATGGTTATACAATTTATAACAACATTTCATGTGATTATTAAACCTCCATATTCTCATATACATATAATTCTACAATTGTAATCTGTAATAGAGTTTGATTATGCAGGGTCCCATGATTCAAAACTTTCTAGTTATAGATTGTACAGTTAGCATGGAATTGTAGATATGGCTGATGTTAACTGACCCCCTGTGAACTAGAATGGAACCCCTAACTAACTCTTCAGCATTCTTTTTATAAATCAATGACAGATCCACAGAGAGAAAAGTGGAGTTGTCAGATAATTTCTGCATCATGTTCCATTTAAAATCCTGTCACTGTCTTTATGTTTATTTTTTAAAATAAGATTTTTCTCTATTCCCTTTATTTTTAGAAGTTGTTCAGACATTCTTTGAAGTACGCAAGATTTTAGAGGAGGATATGTTCTACTCTGGACAAATCGTGGACTTTCAAAGCTCACTATTTGCATCTTCCCAGCTTTCCAAAACAGAGGTCTATGATTCCAAATAAGATTATAGAATCTGGGTCTGTAAATACCTCTTTTGCACAACAGAAGTTGATGCTGGAGGGAAGGCAGATGTTCTCTTACACACAATTTTTAAGTTTTAATCTTTATTGTCGGCATTAGATTTGGTTTCTATTGGTGCAGCTGATAGGTTTAGTCATTAGGATAAATGCCATATCCATTCTTAAGTTTCTTCCATAAATGTTTATGTTCTGATTGATGAATTTTTAACATTGCTTAAGGCCAATAATCATAATTTTGATTGCAAATAAAATAAGCATTTATTCTTTTCAGATGGAAAAAGTGGTGCAATGGACAGTTTTGGATTTCTCTGTTAGTATTGGTCTGGGCCATGGACTAGTCAGAAAGGGTTAGACTTCATATTGTAGATAAGCAGAAGAGATATATAAAATATTCCCTAACCGAGTAGATTGTAAAAATTACACACACACACACACACACACAGAGAGAGAGAGAGAGAGAGAGAGAGAGAGAGAGAGAGAGGTGCACTGAATGAATGGAATCTTGAAACTAGCTAAGATAGGAATGAAAGTTAGATTGATACTTGTATTTATACATAATTCATTATTCATTGGCTTTTGGGAAATGTTTATATTTTTAAACATATTTTCAGATTTTTTTGTTCATTTAATGGTAAGTTAGTAATGTTGAATCACCATTTTCTAAAGATAGGTGTGCTATTGCACAGTAGGTTGACTTGGATAAAAATAATGTACATTTCAAAAAGCTGGAAGAAAGCTTTTTGAAAGTTATCATTTTAAAGAATTGACAAATTTTTAAGGAAACAGATATGCCTACTGTGACTCAAACATTTCATGATGTACACATTATGGAAATATGTTATACCATTAACATGTATAAACTTTGTTTTCAGATGCCAGTTAAAAATAAAGTTAACTAAAACCATGTAATAGATACTATCATTTTTTGTATAATTTTGATGCCTTTAGAAATTTTTCTTAGTTTAAAAATATATTGCCCCAGACTATACCAATATTAGTCCAGTAAAATATGAAAACTTATATATTAGTATGACTGGTTATATATTGACAAGATATGGATAAGTTCTGAATTATTGCTGAGGGCCTCACTAGATTGCTGAGGGTAGCCTTGAATTTGTGATCCTCCTGTCTCAGTCTCCCAAATCGTTGAGATTGTAGGCATGTGCCACCATTCTGGGCACATATTCTTTCTTTACGAAGGAAAAATTTTCTCTTTCTTTTCCTTTGTGCGTGTGTGTGTGTGTGTGTGTGTGTGTGTGTATGTGTGTTGCTGAGAATAGAACTCAGGACCTCATGCACGCTAGGCAAGTGCTCTACTACTAACCTATATCCCTGATCTCTCCCAGAAGAGGAATACTAAGATCTTTATGATTTCACATTTGTTCTTATAACTTTGTATGAGAGGTGGGCTGTGGTATTACTTATTTGTAGTTGTTACAAATCCATTCTTTCAATCAATAAATGGGATGGTATCCAACTAAACATCTTCTTCACCGCAAAGGAAACAATTAAGAACATGAAGAGAGAGCCTACACAATGAGAGAAAATCTTTGCCACCTGCACCTCAGATAGAGCATTAATCTCCAGGATGTACAAAGAACTCAAGAAACTTAACACCAAAAAACCAAATACTCCAACTAGTAAGTGGGCAAAGGAACAGAACAGGCATTTCACAGAAGAATAAATATGGATGGTCAAAAATAAATGAAAAAAGCTCAACATCTCTAGCAATTAGAGAAATGCAAATTAAAACTATACTGAGATTTAATCTCACTCCAGTCAGAATGGCAATTATCAAGAATACAAGTAACAATAAATGTTGGTGAGGATGTGGGGAGAAAGGTACACTCATACATTGCTGGTGGGACAGCAAATTGCTGCAACCACTCTGGAAAGCAGTGTGGAGATTCCTCAGAAAACTTGGAATAGAACCACCACTTGACCCAGCTATCCCACTCCTTGGTCTATACCCAAAGGACTTAAAATCAGCATTCTACAGTGACGCAGCCACATCAATGTTCATAGCAGCTCAATTCACAATAGATAGATCGTAGAACCAACCTAGATGTCCTTCAACAGATGAATGGATAAAGAAAATGTGGTATATATACAATATCATATTACTCAGCTATAAAGAAGAATGAAATTATGGCCTTTGTGGTAAATAGAACTGGAGATTGTCATGCTAAATGAAATAAACTGGACTCAAAATGTGAAAGGTCAAATGTTTCCTCTGATATGTGGAAGCTAGTCCAAAAATGAGGGAAAGAAAGAGAGAGAAAAAAGGGGGGAATTCTATCAACACAGAAAGATCAGGGGGGTAGACAAAGTGATTGAGGTGGCAGGAGGAGGGACAGGGTAAGGGAAGAACAGTGGAATGAATCTGACCTAACTTTCCCATGTATGTATATGAATATACCAGAATGAATCTCACCATCTAGTACATCCACAAGACACTAATTAAAAAAAAAAAAACTATAGGTAGATAACTGAGAGATCAGGAGAGTGGAGGGAAGATAACTGGGGGAGGGAAGTGGGGAGGAAAAAGGAAGTATTGGGAACTGAATAAGAACAAATTATATTCCAGGTTTTTATACTTATGTCAAAATGAATCCTAATATTATGCATAACTAAAAAGAGCCAATAAAAAATTGGGAGAAAAGAATGAGGTATTATTATCTTCATTTAATTAATGAGAAAATTGAAACAGAGGAGTTAGACACTTTTATCCATGATGATATTATTTAATAAATGATAGATCTGGAACTGAGCCTCATATTTCTTCCTTTAAAACCATTTTATTGCCTCTAATAATAGAGGATTTGTAAATTTTTATGATATCAACCTATTTGTTCTTTGTCCTATTTTATATTATTTTCTGGGTGTAGGTGTTTCCTGGTTCAGCTGTGTTGATCCACTTTAAAGGAATCCAAAGGTCTCCAGATATATTTTGATCCAGATGAGGCAGGGATAGAAATTTGGGGATTACCTCATGGTAAAGCTCTATTTTCTTCTATTAGGGATATGTAGATACATTTCTATTAGCAGACAATTATTGTGTTTCACACTTTTTTTGCATTTTATCATATCTTTAATATTGGATTTTTTGTAAATATTTTTACAATAGTATATGAGTAGAAAAGAGTCTAATAAATGTGGTTGTAAATTATGATCATTTTGTAGATCAGGGGTCAAATCTACCTCTTTTACATATGACTTTCTATCAGGAGACCCTTGATGACCTCCCTGCATTTCACCTGTTCACTGGGTCTGTTGGTTTTCATCATTGATTGATTCTACAAACATTGACAGAGTCCTTGGTCTGTGCCAGGTTCTTCATTACAGGCTTGAGTCCCTTGTTTCCCAGTGTCCTGAAGAGGGACTCAATCCATAGGACATTCTTCCTGGTCTCTCGCCAACTTTTTGTAGGCAGGTTTGCTGCCTGTCCTTTTACCTGTTCAGTTCACACCTGTATTCTCGAGCTGGCTTTCTTTTTGGGAATATTTCTATACCAGTGAGATTACCCAAAGAACCTTTCTGGTGATCTTTTCTTGCTTTTGAGATTTCTCCTTTGACACAGAATGATAGGTGACCCTTTCTGTACAAATCTGGATGCTTGAATTTTTTGCAGTTTTTCTATTGTGTTTCACACTTTTAATATAAATATCTTAGATTTCTAGGCACATTTTGTTGAGTAATTCAAAGGTTGAGGTGTTTATCAAAATGAGGTATACTTTTTCAGTGTTCTAAAAAAAATGCTGGCATATTAGTTTACCAAACTAGTGCCCAAACTACCAAGAGAATCTTGGAACTAAGAGAAACCTCAAAAGGTAAAAGGTGGCTCAAGCTAGTTCTGGCAACCCAGCCTTAAGGCATACTAGTTGTTAATGGGTGTTGAATACTGTTCATATTTGCCCTATAAAGCTTTTTACAGTGAAATGATTCTTATTATTTGGGAATGTCCAAAGTAGACAGGATTTAAGAAGTTTCCCAGTGAGTTTATGTCATGAGGAAACTGAAGCCCAGAGAAAGAAAATAACGTGTGTAAGCTCACATCTATTGTTGAATTATGCTATGGGGTTTTTCTTTGTGAGTATAATAGTAGAAGTTTAGATTAAAAGCATGTCAAAGAAATTACAACTGTAGCTATGAAATCTGAGAGTGTTCCCTTTTTGATTGCCCTAAGGTGAGAACAGGGTTAGAGCAATGGAGAATGTGTGTGTGCATGTGCGTGCATGCACACACATGCCCATGCCCACGTGTGCCCACATGTATGCATGTGTGGTGTTGGGAGACTGCAAAACTATAACTGCTACTGGCTTCTATAAAGAAATGCCATGGACTTAAGCATTTGACTTAGATTTAAAATGACTTTCTGCCAAGAAAGACTCTTTATAAGTTTTGGCCACTGGCAAATGCAAGATAGGATCATTCTTGTTCCAGAGTCACCAACAATGTGTAGCAATCACAGTTCCTAACCTACTTCAGGGGTTAGGAGGCTGGAATACTTTCACATGGACATATCCTGGATTTGCCTAGAAGAAAATACATGTGTCCAAATACTTTCCACATCTGGATCCCACACTGTGAGACTTGGCAGTCTGCTTTAAAAATGTTGCAGCATTGTTAGATAACCTGCCAGGATATGTTGAAATGATACATAGTTTGGAATATTCCACATATGGGTAAGTATAGAAGTCCTTAAATGCTGTTTTTCTTGTCCTTAATCTGGCAGAGAAATGTGTATATTCTAAACATACAATCAGAAGTTGTAGTAACATAGTTCATATTTAGCCTATTTATTCACCTTTGTTTTAATCTTATTTTCTGGGAAAGTGCCATTTAAAAGGTACATTGTTTAATGTAATGGCCAAGCTGCCTGGAAATTCTTGTATCCAGAGATTGTAACATATTTTCAGTATGTACAACTTTTTGAATAAATTGCAATTACATTGTCCATTGTGGACTTGCTCTGATTTAGTAGTAGTGAAGACTTGGAGCACTGGGTTGAGCTGGATTCTAAAGTTTCATCTGGGCTTTCAGTGGTAAAGAGTACCATGATTAGTGATGTCTGGCATTAATGAGGAAAGAAAGCAGTGAAAATGTCATGTAAGAAACACGATTAAGAAATTTATTCCTTCCTTTTTTTTTTGAGGGGAGGAACTGGTTATACATTATCATGGCAGACCATAAAAATGATACAGAAGAACATACAATGAAAAATTATTTTTCTTTTGCATTCTCCTTCCTCTATCCCCAATTGCCACTCCTTAGAGGTAACTATTTTTCATGTTCAGAGTTTATATTTTTGTCGATTCTTTCAGTTGTACATAACATAGGATTCATTCTGACATAATTATCAAAGCATGGAATATAATTTTCTCTCATTCAGTCCCCAATACTTCCCCTTTCCCTCCTCTCCTCCCTGTCTTGATATCTTTCCTCTAAAGAGGAAACTATTGTTGCAAATTTCTTTTAGAGGTACTGTATGCTTATAAAGGTATTTATGCACAAAAATCTATTTTTTACACTAATGCAGCATAATGAATGTATTTTCAGCACTATTTTTAAATGACAAAGTTTATCTTGTTCTGTCACAATTCAAAAAATTAATATGATATGTCCAAATCATTGACTTGTAAATTTCAAATGAGCAAACTGTATGGTGTGTGACTTATTGATATAGTTGGATTAATATCTAACATATTTGTTACTGTTTTCTATTATTTGCCCTTGTTCTTTGTTCCTGTTTTTGTCTTCCACTTTTTCTGCCTTTGCGTTTTCAACTCATCATTTTATATGCTTGCATTTCTCACCTTTCTTAGCATATAAACTTTTAAAAAATTGTTTTTAGTGACTTCCCTAGAGTTGGCAATATACATTTACAACTAATCCAAGTTCACTTTTAAGGACCACTTTTGAGTAGTGCAAGCACCTTGCAGTAATAAAACTTTCCTAATTCCCCACCCACTCCTTGTATCATTGTTGTCTTTCATTTCAGTTATATATAAATATATATACACATAAATAACCAAATAAACTGTTCCTTTTATTTTACACAAACTATTATCTGTTAGATAAATTAAGAATAAGAAAAACAGACCTGGCATGGTGGCACATGCCTGAAATCCCAGTGGCTCAGGAGGCTTAGGCAGGAGGATTGTGAGTGCAAAACAATGTCTCAAAAGAAAATATAAAAAAGGGCTGGGGATGTTGCTCAGTGGTTAATCATCCCTGGGTTCAATCCCCAGCACCAAAAAAAAAAAAAAAAAAAAAAAAAAAAAAAAAAAAAAAAAATTAACAAAAAAGTTTTTATTTTACCTTCCTTTTTTCCTTCTTTAATGCTCTTTCTTTCTTTTTGCAGATTTAAGTTTATCATTTCCCTCTGTCAGATGGAAACTTTTTAAAACATTTATTGCAAGTCAGGCCTTCTGGCAGCAAATTTTCACAATTTTCACTTGCTTGAGATAGTCTTTATTTTGAAAGATAATTTTGCAGAATACAGAACTCTATACTAGTGGTTTTTTTTTCTCTTGACACTTAAGTACTCCAGTCTCATCTTGCTCATGTGGTTTCTGAGAAGTCGAATGTAATTCTTATCTTTAACTTTCTTTAGGTAAGGTGCATTCTCTGGCTTCCAAGACATTTTCTTTATCTTCAATTTTCTGAAATTCAAATATGGTAGCCTACAAGTAGTGTTTTTTTTGGGTGGTGGTGGTGGTGGTATCTATCCTGCTTGATGTTCTCTGAGCTTCCTGGGTCTGTGGTTTGGTGTCTGACATTAATTTGGAGGAAGTTCTCAGTCATTGTAGATTCATATGTTCTTTCCGTTCCTTTTTCCTTCTTTTCCTTTTTGTATTCCATTCTGTTTTTTAAGTCTTTTTTTTTTGTATTTACTTTTCAATTTTGGGAGGTTTTGTTGCCATATTTCAAAATCAGAGATTCTTTCCTCAGTTGTTTTGTCTACCAATGAGCCCGTAATAAAAGGCATTTATTATTTTCATTATTTCTTTTACAGTATTCCTTTCGATTCTTTCTCAGAATTTCTTTCTCTATATTTTCTCTAAGCTTACATTGTCTATCTTTTGGGTATGTGTGTGGTGCTGGGGATCAATGCCAGGGAAAGCCTGATACATTCTAGGCAAGTGCGCTACCGTGGAGCTATACCAGCAGACCTATCCAACTGTTCTTGCATGCTGTCTACTTTACCCATTAGAGACCTTAGCACATAATTCATTGTTGTTCAAATTCTTGGTCTGATCACTATAACATCATTGCTATATCTGAGTCTGATTCTGATGTTTGCTCTGTCTCTTCAAACTACATATTTTTTGCCTTTTGGTAGGCTTGTAATTTTTTATTGAAAGGTGAACATGATATAGTGGGTAGAGAAACTGGTCATAAAACTTTAATAATGTGGTGATAATGTGTGGTGGGTAGAGGATGAGTTTTTAGTCCTTTAACTGTCTCAGTCTCATTAGCACTTTGTTTAGCTTCCTTATCATGTTCATTTTCAAACATACAAAGGCAAATCCTCTTGAATGCCTAGAGTATTCGTCATATACAATACACACATCAGCAATGGAGTCATATTTAGAGAACACTTCTCTCAGATCTCTTTCTATGGTATGCAAGTTCAACTCAAACACTCAAAGGCAACAGCCAGAGTCAGGATTTGCCTGAGTGTGCCAAAATGATACTTTCGAGTAGACATGGAAGAATGACTGTTGACTGTGCCATCTGTGATCATCTTGACTGTAAAACCTGCTACCAGAATGTCTATGGGAGTGGGAGCAACACCTTGACTGAGACCTTGCATAATGCCTGTGAGTGCTTCTTCTGAACCTATACCTAGATTCAGATCTGGACTCAGACTTTGATCTGGAATGACTGGAATCTTCCTTGGAAAGCCCTTGCAGGGGTGTGACTTGTAGATTTCCTTGATCAGTGAGCACTTGCACTTCTAAAAGCAGAACAGGATTCTTGGCCTAATGCTTTCTGATTCTAGATTATTTCTTATCTTAATTTTTATTTTTCTTCTTCATTCTTTCATTTCAAATTCTGACTTCATCTTACCCATTTTACACAAATTGTTCAATATTCTAGAACTGGGAATTCTGGTCTTATAATTAACATGCATTTTTTTTTCAGATTTCAGCTTTACTTATTCCTGAACTTCAAATACTCATAAAACTTGTCAAATGACAACTTCCAATTTTCCTTCTTCAGCATTAACCCACTTTCCATAATTCTGCTATCTACTGTTACTTATGACTCTATCATTGTAGTTTTGACTTGTTATTCTCCAATAATGAGTGAATTTGACTGTTTTTCATTTAATTAACATTCATTTTTATTTCCTTTTGATTTTCTGTTCATGTCTTTCACCCATATTTCTCTTGGTTTATTAGTACTGATTTTTAGGAGCTTTTTATATGTAGAGGAAATTATTTCTTTGTCAATGTGTATTACATATATTCTTTTTCCTAGTCTTTTATTTTCTGTTGGGTTTTTAAAAGTATTTTCTTGCCATGCAGAATTTCAAGAAACATTTAGTTGGTTAAATTTATTAATCTTTTGATTAATAACATCTGGGTTTTATATTATGCTTTGGAAGGCCTTTTCTTACTGTTTATATGTTTTTACTTTTTATGCTTAAATTTTTGATTCATCTAGAGTTTCTTTTGATATAAAGTTTGAATCAGGGGCCCAACTTGGTTAGTATTATCTTTTCTTTCTCTTTCTTTCTTTCCTTTTCTTTTTTCATTTCTTTTTCTTTTTTTTTTCTGCATTGGGGATTGAACCCAGATCTCTATCACTGAGCTACACCATCAGCTTCCCACTCTTTTAGGAATTTTCATTTTGAGACAGAGTCTCACTAGGTTGTTGAGGCTGACCTTGAACTTTTGCTTCTTCTACTTCAGTCTCCCATAATATTTTCTTTTCAAGTGGCTGCCTAGTAGTGTTTTGGTTATGCTATTTTAACAAAATGCTTAAACGTTTCGCCATTTCCTACATAGTTTTTTAGTAATTATATTTTGTCATATCAGTAATTTAATAGTAATATAATATTGGAAAGCTGTTAGAAGTTTCCAATTTTTGTTATTATATATTAAGCTACAATGCCTTTCATTAAGGATATCTTTTTTTGTGTCAAATTATTGTGGGATAAGTTATTAAGAATGGAGTTATTGAGTTTTGCTGAGTATAATAACATTGCTTTCCCAAAGTGTGGCAATTGTTAATCCTGTCATTGATTAATAAAATCCCATTAGTTCAGGATGTAATTTTTGAACTATTATAATAAACTGAAAAATGAAATCAAAGCTTGCTCTAATTGGCAGTTATTTGATTATTAGGGAGTATGAACTTTTTTTTCTGTTCATTTACTTTTCATTTATTGAAAAAAACATGGACTTTGTGGTCAAACAAATCTGGTTTTAAATTATAGATCTGCTACTTATTATCTGTGCTACTTTGGTATTTTAGCTGAAAAAGTATACAATAATAACTATGGTCTAAAGTTGTTTTGATGATTCTGCATTGGTATGCAAAATACTAACTTAGGTACTGATTAAATGAATGATTTCTATTATTTTCATTTAACTTTGCATGAATTGTCTATCATATTCATTGTAAAAAATTCATGCAAAAATACAGGTGGTTAGATGGACACTAGGATAGGGTACAGATTTATTAGCCATGAGACCTTGATCACAGCACTTTTTTCTTTCTTTCATGGAATTGGGGATTGAACCCAGGGGTGCTCTACCACTGAGATATATCCCCATTCTTTTTATTTTGTGACAGGCTCTTAAATTGTCTGGTTTGGCCTGGAACCTGCAATCCACCGCCTTGGTCTCCATAGTCATTGGAATTCAGGTGTGTGCCATAATATCCAGTCTAAATAATTATTAAACCAAATATAATTTCTGTCAATTCAGGTAGCTGGTAATGTAATTTTAATATTAATCAATGAGCACTTATTAAAAAGCATGGTTCAAAGTTTTAGGAAACTTACTTTAATAATAAAAATCATTTGATCTTATTTGCATTACTTTTTGCAGTTCTGTGAACCAAACCAGGACTTTGTGTGTGCTAGGCAAGTGCTCTACCACTGAGTCCCATTTTATTTTTTAATTTGGACAGCTTATTTTTAAGTTTTTTTGAGGGTGACCTCACACTTGTGATCCTCCTGTCTCAGTCTCTTGAGAACTGGGATTACAGATACATCATTGTGACCAGATCAACTTCACTGATTTTGAGTGTCTAGTTTTGCGTAAAAATAAGGATAATTTATGTCTTGCCTACTTTTTAATGTGAGGATTATTTATGTTTTGCCTACTTTTTAATGTGAGGATTATGTACAATAACAGATGTGACAGAACTTGATAAACATTACTGAAAAATATTTCTACTATTATGATGAAGGAAACTGGATGCTCAAAACCCATATAGCAAGACATTCATCCAAACTTACTACCTCTTTCCTTAATATCCTAAATTTTGAAATGCTATCAATGTGGTGAACTGTCCATGTCATCAATGACTGCCAAGATAAATGGGAAGCAGGTTTGTATTTGTGGACAAAGTATCTCTAGAGAAAGAACACATACAAGAAACAGTTCAGGACATTTATAGGAAATTAAAGTTTGCATATATTCATGCATAATAGGTTAAGGCAGTCTAAAGGGAAATCCTTAATCCCTGGATCTTTGGAAGTCAGGATCACAGGAATTTTGATGTCTTAAAACAAAGGAATAGAAGCAGCAGGGTAATGAATAACTATCATAGTAATATATTGGTAAAGGAAAATGAATGCAACTAAACTGAGTTAATATGGTGGAGCATAAGAATCAAGAATATCACCCCTTGAGGCAAGCAGGCCTGAATGGTAATCCTGTTTCAATCAATTATCAGCTGAATGCCACTAGCCAACTTGACTCTCTTTCTGGTAATGTGGTAAAGTTGTTACAAAGGTTAAATGAAACACAAGGTACTTATAAAGTGTATATTTAGTAAGCTCCTAATAAATTAGAAGTACCTAGTAAAAGGTAGCTATTATTAGCACAGTGATTATTATTAGTAGTTTTAATATCTCAATTAAGTGGTATGATTGAAATATTTATCACATGTGCACATGTGTTGTGTGTATATGTCTAAATAGAAGTAACATGATGGTTTTCCTTTTAAAATTGAGTAACATTGCCCTGAGATATACTCTTTGCAGAAGTCCTCATAAATGGCAGTCTCTGAGAATGTTATTTGGTAGAAATAGATCAACCTAGAGAGAAAAAGTAAACTTTCTCAATTTTCACAGAGGTAACTTAACAAAGGGAGAAAACATTTTTCTAAAAAATTTCAGAAAGAACTACTATTTAATATAGTACTTGATGCTCTAGCCAGAGCAATCAGGCAAGAGAAGAAAATTAAAGGAATAAGCATAGGAAAGGAAGAAGTCAAATTATCTCTGCTGATGACATGGTACTATATCTAGAAGACCCCGAAATCTCCATCAGGAGACTTCTAGAGCTGATAAGTAAATTCAGCAAAGTAGCAGAATACAAGATTAATATCCACAAATTAATAGCTTTTATATATTTCAGTAGTCATTCTGCTGGGAAAGAAATCAGGAAAGCTATTCCATTCACAATAATCTCAAAATACTTGGAAATTAATCTAACCAATGAGGAGAAAGACCTTTACAATGAAAACTATATAAGGCTGATGAAAGAAATTCAAGAAGACCTTAGAAGATGGAAAGATCTCCCATGTTCTTAGATAGGCAGAATTAATGTTAGAATGGACATACAACTACAAGTGTTATATAGAGTTCACACAATTCCCATCAAAATACCAATTGACATTCTTCACAGAACTAGAAGAAACAGTCCTAGAATTCATTGGAATAATGAAAGACCCAGACTAGCCAAGGCAGTTTTGAGCAAGAATAGTAATGTTGGAGGCATCACAAAACTTGATCTTCAATTATACTACAGAGCTATAGGAACAAAAACAGCATGGTATTGGCATCAAAATAGATATGAAGACTAATAAAACAGAATAGCAGACACAGAGACAAATCCACATAGTTACAGTCATCAGATACTTGACAAATGTGCTAAAAATATGTTGGAGAAAAGATACCCTTTTTAACAAATGTTGCTGGGAAACCTATATACATATGTAGAAAATGAAATTAGATTCCCATCTCTCACCTTGCATAAGAATCAAATCAAAGTGAATTGAAGACCTGGGAATTAGACCAAAACCATTGCAACTGCTAGAAGAAAATATAAAGGCAACCCTTCAACATATTGATGCAGGCACTAAACTTCCTTAACAAGAAACTTAAAGCTCAGGAAATAAAACCAACAATCAAAGAGTGGGATGGCATCAAATTAAAAAGTTTTTGCACAGCAAAGGAAAGCTTAAGAGTGTGAAGAGAGAGCCTACAGAGTGGGAGAAAATCTTTGCCAATCATACTTCAGATAGAGCACTAATCTCCAGAATCTATAAAGAACTCAAAATCTCTACACCAAGAATACAAATAACCCAATCAACAAATGGGCTAAGGAAATGAACAGACACTTCACAGAAGAAGATCTACAAACAATCAACAAACATATGTTCAACATCTTTAGTAATAAGAGAAATGCAAGTCAAAACTACCCTAAGATTCCATCTCACCCCAATTAGAATGGTGATTATCAAGAATACAAGCAACAATAGGTGTTGGCAAGGATGAGGGGAAAAAGGTACACTCATACATTGCTGGTGGGGCTGCAAATTAGTGCAGCCACTCTGGAAAGCAGTGTGGAGATTCCTTAGAAAACTTGGAATGGAACCACCATTTGACCCAGCTATCCCACTCCTCGGCCTATACCCAAAGAACTTAAAATCAGCATACTACAGAGATACAGCCACATCAATGTTCATAGCTGCTCAATTCACAATAGCCAGATTGTGGAACCAACCTAGATGCCCCTCAATTGATGAATGGATAAAGAAACTGTGATATATATATATATATATATATATATATATACACACACACACACACACACACACCATGGAATATTACACAGTCATAAAGAATAATAAAATTATGGCATTTGCAGGCAAATGGCTGGAGTTGGAGAATATCATGCTAAGTGAGATAAGCCAATCTCAAAAAACCAAAGGTTCAATGATCTCACTGATAAGTGGATGATGACACATATAGGGGGTGGGAAGGGGGCAAGAATGGAGGAAGGAGGGACTCTATAGAGGGATAAGAGGGGTGGGATGGGTGGGGGGTGGGAAAAAATAACAGAATGAATCAAAAACTATTACCCTGGGTAAATGTATGATTACACAAATGGTATGCCTCTACTTCATGTACAAACAGAGAAACAAGATGTATCCCATTTGTTAACAATAAAAACAAATTAAAAAAAAACAAAGCATTAACACACACACACACACACACACACACACACCCCAAGCCCAAAACAACCCCAATCAATAAATGGAAAAAAGAATTAAACATGTTTTTCAAAAGATGAAACGCAAATGGCCAACAAATACATAACAAAGCATGCAACATCTCTAGCAATCAGGAAATGCAAATCAAAGATACATAAAGATTTCTTCTAATTCCAGTCAGAATGGCAATTATCAAGAATACAAATAATAATAAATACTGGCGAAGATGTGGGGGAAGATCTATACTCATATGTTGTTGGTGGGCCAACAAATTAGTACAACCACTCTGGAAAGCAGTATGGAGATACCTCAAAAAACTAGGAAAGGAACTGCCACAGGACCCAGCTATTCCACTCCTTGGCATTTATCCAAAAGAACTAAAATCAGCATATTACAGTAATACAGATACATTAATGTGTACAGCAGTGCAACTCACAATAATCCAGATATGGAATCCACCCATGTGCCCATCAACAGATGAATGAATAAAGAAAATGTGGTAAATATATAAATGGAGTTTTATTCAGTCATAAAGAACAATGGAAATATGGCATTTGCTGATAAATGAATGGAATTGGAGAACATCAACTTAAGTGAAATAAACCCAACTCAGAAAATCAAGGGTCAAGTATTTCCTCTCATATGCAGAAGCTAGAGCAAAATAATGGGAAAACAAAGTGGGGTTGGGGGACAGGTGGGTTGGATACCATAAAGACAGAGGGAAGATGAGTGGAATAGGAGATTAAAGGACAGGAAGGAAGAATGGGAAAGGGGGGAGATGCGGAATGAATTTGACAAAATTATGCTAGTGCATGTATAAATATACGACAGTGATGTTTATCTATAAGGCACCAATTAAAAATATATACATGAATGAAGTTAGACCAGTAGAGTAAAAGAATAGGGGGAGGGATGAGGGGAGGGAAGGTGGGAAATGGAATGGAAATGGAGTAAATTAAATTTCATGCATGTATGAGTGTCAAAATGAACTCAAGTACTAGATATAACTATAATGCACCAATAAAAGCAAAAGAAATCAGGAAGAATGGAAGGTAGTTACAAAAGGAGATTTCATTAGAAATATGCTAAGTTTTGTGATATTTTTCTGAGGGGATTCAGAAAAACTATAAGGAAATTTGAGAGATCTTTTTAATGTGATTAGCTTTAAAGAGGTATTACTGAGAACTACAGAACACTAAAGAAAGAAATTAAAGAAAACCTTAGAAGATGGAAAGATCTCCCATGTTCTTGGATAGGCAGAATTAATATTGTCAAAATGGCTATACTACCAAAAGTGCTATACAGATTCAATGCAATTCCAATTAAAATCCCAATGATGTACCTCACAGAAATAGAGCAAGCAATCATGAAACTCATGTGGAAGAATAAGAAACCCAGAATAGCTAAAGCAATCCTTAGCAGAAAGAGTGAAGCAGGGGGTATCGCAATACCAGAACTCAACTATACTACAAAGCAATAGTAACAAAAATGGCATGGTATTGGTACCAAAATAGACAGGTAGATCAATGGTACAGAATAGAGGACACAGATACAAATCCAAATAAATACAATTTTCTCATACTAGACAAAGGTGCCAAAAATATGCAATGGAGAAAAGATAGCCTCTTCAACAAATGGTGCTGGGAAAACTGGAAATCCATATGCAACAGAATGAAACTAAACCTATATCTCTCACTGTGCATGAAACTCAACTCAAAATGGATTAAGGACCTTGGAATCAGACCAGAGACTCTGCAAATTATAGAAGAAAAAGGAGGTCCAAATCTTCAACATGTCAGTTTAGGACCAGACTTCCTGAACAGGACTCCCATAGCACAAGAAATAAAAGCAAGAATCAATAACTGGGATAGATTCAAGCTAAAAAGCTTTCTCTCAGCAACGGAAACTATCGGCAATGCGAAGAAAGAGCCTACAGAGTGGGAGAAAATCTTTGCCAATCATACTTCAGATAGAGCACTAATCTCCAGAATCTATAAAGAACTCAAAAAACTCAACACCAAGAATACAAATAACCCAATTGACAAATGGGCTAAGGAAATGAACAGACACTTCACAGAAAAAGATCTACAAGCAATCAACAAACATATGAAAAAATGTTCCACATCTCTAGTCATAAGAGAAATGCAAATCAAAACCACCCTAAGATTCCATCTTACCCCAATTAGAATGGCGATTATCAAGAATATAAGCAACAACAGGTGTTGGCGAGGATGTGGGGAAAAAGGTACACTCATACATTGCTGGTGGGGCTGCAAATTAGTGCAGCCACTCTGGAAAGCAGTGTGGAGATTCCTTAGAAAACTTGGAATGGAACCACCATTTGACCCAGCTATCCCACTCCTTGGCCTATACCCAAAGAACTTAAAATCAGCATACTACAGAGATACAGCCACATCAATGTTCATAGCTGCTCAATTCACAATAGCCAGATTGTGGAACCAATCTAGATGCCCTTCAATTGATGAATGGATAAAGAAACTGTGGTATATATATACCATGGAATATTACTCAACCATAAAGAATGATAAAATTATGGCATTTGCAGGCAAATGGATGAAATTGGAGAACATCATGCTAAGTGAGATAAGCCAATCTCAAAAAAACAAAGGTTCAATGATCTCTCTGATAAGCCGATGATGACACATGATGGGGGGTGGGATAGGTTAGTGTTAGGGTTAGGGTTAGGGTTAGGGAGGGGCCAAGAATGGAGGAAGGAAGGACTGTATAGAGGGAAAAGAGGGGTGGGAGGGGTGGGGAGAATGGAAAAAATAACAGTATGAATCAAACAACATTACCCTATGTAAATTTATGATTACACAAATGGTATGCCTTTACTCCATGTACAAACAGAGAAACAGTATGTATCCCATTTGTTTACAATAATAAAAAAAAGAAAAACATGGGCAAAAAAAATTGTAAGAAGGTGAAAAGTAAAAGAGGTATTAATTGAAAATGTAAATCAGAAGTTATTTCTGGTCAATTGTTTTGTAGAATAAATCTACGTGCAAACTAAAATAAATTTATTTTCAGAGATAATCACTGTTTTTTAAGAATCAATTACAGCATAAAGGAGATAATGCTAGACATTTTTAGAAGTGACAATAGTGGGTTTTAAAGAAACCCACAGCCTTTCCTTCCAACCAAACAACAAATTCTGTACATTCCATGACTATAGATTTGTTTTCAAATTCTTCTTTCATGACAAATTTCAAGTCATATTTGAGGCTGACAAGTAGCATAGAGTGTGAACTTTTGTACCATTCATTCCAACAGGTCTGCATAGCTGTAATTTCTTTCACACTCACCCATCCTGTACATTGCTGCCTAATCATTTCATTTTTTATAGGGGTCAAATTGACATGCTTTTCTGCCTCAAACTTTCCCAGATTCAGCAGACTAAATCCAAACTCCATAGTTAGGATTATAAGGGTCCTTTTAATAATGCTTCAAAATATGTTTTTCAATCCAATTTTCTTTCTTCTTGCTTCTTTCCTCTAACCACTACTCCTGACACACACCTGGTTCTTAAATTTAGTGTGCATCAGAATTACATCAGATCTGGATGCAGTGGTGCATGCCTGTAATCCCAGAGGCTGGGGTGGTTGATGTAGGAGTATCGTGAGTTCGAAGCCAGTCTCAGAAACTAGGTGAGGCCTTAAGTAACTCAGCAAGACCCTGTCTCTAAATAAAATATAAAGAAGGGCTGAGGATGTGGCTCAGTGTTTAAGTGCCTGTGGGTTCAATCCCTGGTACAAAAAAAAAAAAAAAAAAAAAGAATTTCAACAGAAGCTCCGCTGCAAATCCTTGAGCCATATCTCTTAACGTCTGGCAGTAACTTCCAGGAATTGGAGCTTTTAAGAAGCAAGGGGATTCCAAAACATTTGATGAACAGATCTCCCTTTGAGAAACAGTGACCCAAGGCCTATCTTTTGAAATGCCCTCTCATTTCTTCAAAAGTCCATCTCAGTTTGTACCTCTCCACCTCTATATTCTTCTGATTAAATTTCCTTCTTCTTTTTTACTACATGATATACCTTATATCAGCCCATCATGATCTTGATTGAAATTATTTTCCCTCTGAAACCTTTGCTCAGTTAGTGTTCTTCCTACACTTTGCATGTATGTCTGACATTGATATTTGTCTTAATCTTCCTCAATAGAGTTAGATTTTCTTCTAAGGTTTGAGACCTTGGACATTTTTGTCTCACTCCAGAGCTTGGCACAGTGCCTAACATATAAAAATAGATGTCCAAGAAATGTTTTGCAAATGGATGAGTAAGTGAGTTGATGGAAATCCTTGGCTTTTACATTCAACATCTGATGAAATAGAAATAGCTTAAAATTATTTGGTTAGAATCCAACTTAGGGCACAGACATTAAGCAATTTTACTTAGTATGAACAATTAGGAATTTTGGCAAACAAATCATAAGGTTTACATTTCTTTATTAATAGTCAAATGATTAAAATCTAGTTTTAATACTGTACTTGATATGAAATATTCCAACATTTGAAAAGTGCAAATAGAGCTCTGTGCCACACAGCTGATGAATTTATTTAGCCAAAGGGAACTTCAGATTGCATTTCATTACATGACTTTAAATAGACTGAATTGTTAATATATCAAAGCCCAATGATGACAAATGTTTGCTGTAACAGGTGGTATTATTTTGAAACCACGAACAATAATAACAATGAAAACAAATAGGAAAAGGATCTTTAACTCTGCATTAGTTTCAAATATCTATATTTGGAATAAATTTTTGAATGAAATGTCAAAAACTTAGTTGTAACTGATAATGAGACTCTTCTCTCTGGTCTTTTATTTCAAACTAATAAAAAGGACTTCCAATTCAAAGTACAAAAATTTAAAATGAGAGTCATTCATTCACAAATATTTATTGAGCTCCTATTTTGTGTCAGATTTGGCTCTAAGACCTAAGGATATATCAATGAGTCAGAGGCAACATTCTTGAAATAGTTACTTTCTTGTATGAGAGGAAAGTCAGTAAAAAGATTATACACGTATGTTTATGTGTACATATACTATGTTAGGCAGTAATAAGGGCTATGATGAAAGATAGAATTTGGTGGTATTTTAGTTAGGGAGGGGTGGGAAATCCTCTTTAATAAGGCTATATCTGAATAGAGATCTCAAAGAAGTGAGGGAGTAGGTCATGTGGCTATTTGGGGAAAGAGTGTTTCACATGGTGGGGATAGCATTTGTGAAGGCCACGAGGGCAGAGGGTTCTTGGGGAATAGGAGTCATACTGAAGATGCCAGTGTGATTGAAGTGAAGTAATCCAGAATAAAGAAGTGAAAGATGAGGCCTCAGTAGTGGTGTGGTGTTGGTGTATGTATGGGTTGGTGGAAGGGTGGGGATGGAAAAGGGTGTCCACAGATGATATAATGCAGGGCCTTGTACTGTGTTAAGAGAGGAGTAGCCACTGGTGCTTATGAACAAGAAACAATGACATTTATTTATATATTGTCTGGAAAGTCTGTGTCTCATTCTAAATTCTTTATTGGTTTTTACTAGGCCACATTTTAGTTAATTTCTTTGTTTAGAAGCCAAAGAGCTTGATCAAAACAATAACTTAGGCATATTAGGACATTATTAATCATAATGATTAGGTTTAATAATAATAGCTGTCTTTATTATTTTTAAATATCATCAAATATCATCATAATAAGAACTACAACAGTTGCAACAATAGCAGCAAAGTGCATAAATGTTACCACTTATTCGATGCCTACTAGGTGCACTCTGCATTCACATATTTTCATATGTTCCTCACAACTACCTTTTAAGAGGTACTGTTATTCTTCTTATTTTAAATTTATATAAACAAAACACTCGAGACTCAGAAAAAATTTTATTTATGCTGCTAGAACATTTTTCAGAACAGCCTTTATCTTTTTGGGGTATAAAGTGATGATACAGAATGATATAGCCCATGATTGGTTTGTGTTACTTGTATTTGAGTTGTTTATAATAGTGATTTAATCAAAATGGAAAATTGAGTATACTATATTCTAGGCACTGTACTAAATGCTTTACATGTATCATCTCATGTAATTTTTATAATAACCCAGACAAGAAAACTGGAATGCAGAGATGTGAAGTAACTTATCCAAGGTCACATAGCCTAGTAAATGGTAGAACAGAGACCAAATCTAGGTTTATCTGACTCCAAGGCTTGTGGATATATATCTGAAGGAAACGTAGTCAGGATACAAAGAAATACCTGCATGCCCATATCTATTGTGGCACTGTCCACAATAGTTAAGATATGGAATCAGTCTAGGTGCCCACCAACAGATAAATGGATAGTGTGCATGTACAAATATTTAAAAATATCCCATAATTATGTACAACTATAATGCATCAATAAAAAGGTGGAAAGAGAAAAAAAGAGATGAATGAATAAAGAAAATAGGATACACACAGTGGAGTATTTTTCAGCCATTAAGAAGAATGAAATCATGTCATTTTTAGAAAATGATTGAAACTGAAAGTTATCATGTTAAATGAAATTAGCCAGACACACAAAAATAAGTATATGTAAGCACCTCATATTTTCTTTCATTTGTGGAAATTGTTGAGTTTTTTGAAGTCCTTATAATTTTGGACGTTAGCCCCTCATCAAATGTATAGATTGAAAATATTTTTTTTCCCATTCTGTAGGTTGTTTCTTCATTCTGTTGATTATTTCCTTTATTGTGCAGAAGCTTTTTAGTTTGATGTAATCCCATTTGTTATTTTTTGCTTTTGAAATCATATCAAGAAAATTATTGCCCACACCAATGTCTTGAAGTGCCTCCCCTATATTTTCTGTAATAACTTTAGATCTTTAATTTATTTTCAGTTGATTTTTACAACTCATGAGAGATAGGGGTCTAGTTTTATTCTATATATGGACATTCAATTTTCCCAGTACCATCTATTGAAAATATTCTTCTTTGCTTCTTTATAGAAAAGCAGTTGTCTGTAGATAAGTGGGTTTGTTTCTGGGTTACTTATTCTGTTCCAGCGGTCTATATGTCTGTTTTTATGCTAAGGGCCTGTGGGTTTTTTTTTTTTTTTCTGTGCTGGGCATTGAACCCAGGGACTTGTACTTGACAGGCAAGCACTCTACCTACTGAGCTATATCCCCAGTCCAAAGGACTTGTTTTTTAATCACTGTACTGTATGAGTAAATGTGGGTAAAAGTAGATTGATGCATTCAGAATCTTTTATAATGAATTTGATGCAACATGTTTTAAAACCACTGTATTCATTTTATTATAAATCTATGAGCAGACAGTCATAAGCAGTTGGAACCCTAAGTTCATTTAGAGTAGTAATATACTCTAAGTTCATATAAACCTGTAGCACAATTGCACTATTCCTTCTAGGTCAGTCTCTGTGACAACCAGTCAGATTATTACCTTAATCTGTCCACATGATCCAAATGTTGCTTATCTAATCTTTTAAACTGTCTGGGCCTTGAGACCAATGATGACCATGGCATGCATATCACCATGAATGTATAATATGTGGAAAAATACATTTACTATTTCAGTCTGTCCCACACAAGTTATAAAAATGGCAACAAGGACAAAATACAAATATGGATTTCTAAAAGAAAAAATCAGAAGAGAGAGAGAAAGGGCAACAAGAAGCGGGAGGGGGAGAGGAAAAGAGAGGGACAGGACTCTCCCAGTGACAAAATGGCACAAGTCTCACCAGTCTATTTTAGATTTGGAAAGGATTTTCTCTCACTCTTCTGAGTAGAAAACACTGAGAGGACAGGTGAATCTTGATTTTCTTTCCTCCTAATTTATCTCTTTATCTTAATTCTCCTGGGACTTTCTCATATCATGAAGCCAAAAAGGGAGAGAAATTGTTATGAAAGTTTATTCTTTGAAACAAATTAGATTGTAAACTTCTAGAGATTAAAACAATTTTTAATTATCTCTATATTTCCAGTACCTAGTTCAAGATTGGCTGCACAGTAGGCCTTCATATATGATTGCTGAAAGAATGAATGCTTGAATAAAGATCAGGTTATAAAGATGGCATGAATAATGTCAATAGCTTCCTACATAGGCACACAGAGGGCTAACAATACAAAATGTTGAAACCAGTTTTTCCAGTAATGACCATATTTGCTTCAATTGACTGATGAAGAAGAGGCTAGTTCTTTCCTTCACTCTCAATGCACTTTCTACTCAAAGCTGCACACACCTTTGAATAAAGGATGCTTCCCAGAGAGAGGGTGACCATTTTCTACTCTAGTTTCTATATTTGAACATCAATTCACTGACTGGTCCAAATCAATGAATTATTTTCAGATTTACTTTTTAACAACTCAAGTGATGAACTTGGATCTTCCTCAACTGTCTCTTCTGTCACTTCTGCCTCATCTGTGCTATCTTGCACAGTGGGAAGGCATTATTAAGTTGGCTAACTGGACACTTAATGGAATCCACATTTCTTGTTGACACTATTATTCACTTCTATTACTTAGAAGTGCCTGAAACTTTGAGTTTTTGACAAGGGAGGCCTTTGATTGTGCTAGCCTAAAGCACTTGCCTAGTGTGTGTGCTAGGTCCTGGGTTTGATTCCCAGCACTGAAAAAAAAAAAAAAAAAAAAAAAAAAAAGGAAAAGAAAAAGACCAATTGATAGAAAAAACAAAATTTTAGAAATTCCCAATATTCTTAAAATAATAAATGTATTTTGAAAGTATAGGTCAAGTTATGTATGCACCTTTCTCTTATTTTATGTGTTTTTACAGTTTTAGATTTCTTTAAGACTATTTCAGCACTCTACAGGGATTTGTACGATGAATTAAATTATGTAAACAAATACTTAAACTTCTGCAATTCAAGCTCATTTTACTTTATTGACTTCATCTTAGCTATGGCCATTTACTTTTGTATTAAGTGTGGGTAAAGAAAAATATTCCTTTACAATAACATTTTACTTGTGAGATTGACTTATAGTATATTATACTTATAAGTTATTCTCTATTTCTATGAGGTACATCATTGGGATTTTAATTGGAATTGCATTGAATCTGTATAGCACTTTTGGTAGTATGGCCATTTTGACAATATTAATTCCACCTATCCAAGAACATGGGAGAGCTTTCCATCTTCTAAGGTTTTCTTTAATTTCTTTCCTTAGTGTTCTGAAGTTCTCATTGTACAGGTCTTTCACTTATTTTGTTAGATTGATTCCCAAGTATTTTATTTTTTTGAGGTTATTGTGAATGGGGTGGTTTTCCTAAATTCTCTTTCAGAGGATTCATCACTTGGGAATAAAAATGCATTAGATTTATGAGCATTGATTTTTATATCCTGCTATTTTACTGAATTCATTTATGAGTTCTAGAAGTTTTCTGGTGGAACTTTTTGGCTCCTCTAAATATAGAATCATGTCTTTGACAAATAGGGATAGTTTTAGTTCTTCTTTTCCTATTCGTATCCCTTTAATTTCTTTGGTCTGTCTAATTGCTCTGGCTAGAGTTTCAAGGACGATGTTGAATAGAAGTGGTGAAAGAGGGCATCCCTGCCTTGTTCCAGTTTTTAGGGGGAATGTTTTCAGTTTTTCTCCATTTAGAATGCTATTGGCTGTGGGCTTAGCATAGATACCCTTTACAATGTTGAGGAATGCTCCTACTATTCCTATTTTTTCTAGTGTTTTGAGCATGAAGGGTGCTGTATTTTGTCAAATGCTTTTTCTGCATCTATTGAAATATCACAATAGCAGACCTTCAACTATGCTACAGAGCAATAGTAACAAAAATGGCATGGTATTGGTACCAAAATAGACAGGTAGACCAATGGTACAGAATAGAGGACACGGACACAAACCCACATAGCAGACTTTCAACTATACTACAGAGCAATAGTAACAAAAATGGCATGGTATTGGTACCAAAATAGACAGGTAGACCAATGGTACAGAATAGAGAACACGGACACAAACCCACATAAATACAGTTACCTCATATTAGACAAAAGTGCCAAAAACTTACAATGGAGAAAAGATTGCCTTTTCAACAAATGGTGCTGGGAAAACTGGAAATCCATATGCAGCAAAATGGAATTAAACCCCTATCTCTCATCCTGCACAAAACTCAACTCAAAATGGATCAAGGACCTCAGAATTAGACCAGAGACCCTGCGACTAACAGAAGAAAATGGAGGCCCAAATCTTCATCATGTCGGCTTAGAATCAAACTTCCTTAACATGACTCCCACAGCACAAGTAATAAAAGCAGGAATCAATAATTGGATTAGATTCAAACTGAAAACCTTTTTCTCAGCAACAGAAACAATCACCAAAGTGAAGAGAGAGCCTATAGAGTGGGAGAAAATCTTTACCACATACTTCAGATAGAGCACTAAACTCCAGAATCTATAAAGAACTCAAAATATTTTACACCAAGAATACAAATAACCCATTCAATAAATGGGTTAAGGAAATAAGCAGACACTTCACAGAAGAAGATCTTGTGATCAATCAACAGATATATGAAAAATGTTCAACATCTCTGGTAATAAAGAGAAATGCAAATCAAAACTACCCCAAGATTTCATCTCACCTCAATTAGAATATCTATCATCTAGAATACAGGCAACAGTAGGTGTTGGCAAGGATGTGGGGAAAAAGGTACACTCATACATTGCTGGTGGGGTTGCAAATTAGTGCTGCCACTCTGGAAAGCAGTGTGGAGATTCCTTAGAAAACTTGGAATGGAACCACCATTTGACCCAGCTATCCCACTCCTCAGTCTATACCCAAAGGACTTAAAATTAGCATACCACAGGGACACAGCCACATTAATGTTTATGGCAGCTTAATTCACAAGAGTTAGATTGTGGAACCAACCTAGATGTCCTTCAATTGATGAATGGATAAAGAAACTGTGGTATATACACACAATGGAATATTAGTCATAAAGAAGAATGAAATTATGGCATTTTCAGGTAAATGGATGGAGTTGGAGAATATCATGCTACATGGGATAAGCCAATCCCAAAAATCCAAAGGTGGAATGATCTCTCTGATAAGTGGATGATGATACATAATGGAAGGTAGGAGGGAGGCAAAAATGGAGGAAGGATGGATTGTATAGAGGAAAAAGAGGGTGAGAGGGATGGGGGGAAAGGAAAAATAGTAGAATGAGACAAACATCATTACCCTATGTACATGTATGATTACACCAATGGTGCGAGTCTACTTTGTATACAACCAGAGAAACAACAGTTGTACCCCATTTGTGTACAATGAATCAAAATAAACAAACAAAAAACCAAAAAAATAAATTATTCTCACTTGTTGAGATGATCTAATAATCTCTTAAAACATTTTTCTTATGGATGTTTACCCAGAGAGACCCAGAATGCTTAGAAGTCCCTCTGGTTTTGGAGAAATTAATTTCTCTTGTGCCTCATATTTATTAGGATGGTGTATTGGAAATAATATCTGGGGTTTTTGAGATTCAGTTTTATAATTTACTAGTTGTTTGACATTGGTCAAGTTGTTCAACTTCTCTGTTTCAGTGTTCTCATTTCTACTCATATATAAGACAGGGATGATACACATCTTTCAGGATTGTTGCAAAATATGCACAAAATATACCAAGTGCCTAGCATAGGATTTGGTACCCTCTCCTATACTTTACTCACGCTTTTCATCATTCACTTTTTATTAGAACATTATAGTTATATAGAGTAATTAGTTCATTTTGATAAAACCATACATGTGTGGAATTTGTTTTATTCCATTTCAGTACCTATTTGCCTACTTTCCTTGTCTTCCTCCCTTCACAATTCTCCTTTCTCTACTGGTGTTCCTTTTGCTCATTTATTTATTTAGTTTTGATTGGTGCTTTCTACATATACATAAAGGTGGAATTCCTTGTGTATATTTGTATATGCATAAAGCATTATTTTGTTAAATCAGTCCTGTGTTTCCTCCCCTTTCCCATCCCTCCCTCTTGATCCCCTTCTTCTATTTCACTTATGTTCCCTATATCTTTATGATATTCAACCCTCCTTTTCCTCTTAATTCTCTCTAGCTTCCACATATGAATGAAAGCATTTGATCCTTGACTTTTGTGAGTGTGACTTATTTCACTTAGCATGATGTTCTCCAATTCCATTCATTTACTGGCAAATGCCATAATTTCCATTCTTCTTTATGACTGAGTAAAATTCCATTGTGCATATATATCATATTTTCTTAATCTATTCAGACACTGACAGGCGTCTGGACTGGTTCCATAACTTGGCTATTGTGAATTCTGCTACTATAAACAGTGATGTGGCTGTATCACTATAGAACGCTGATTTTAGTTCTTTTGGATAAATATCAAGGAGTGGGATAGCTGGGAAATATGGTGGTTCCATTCTTAGTTTTTTTGAGACATCTCCATACTGCTTTCTAGAGTGGTTGCACTAATTTGCAGTCCCACCAACAATATATGAGTGTGCCTTTTCTCACTCATAATGACCAGCATTTATTATTATTTGTATTCTTGATAATTGCCATCCTGACTGGAGTGAGATGAAATCAGTGTAATCTTGATTTGCATTTCCCTGACTGCTAGTGATGTTGAATGTTTTTTCATGTATTTCTTGACCATTTGTTTTTCTTCTTTTGAGGAATGCCTGTTTGGTTCTTTTGCCCATTTATTGATTGGACTTTTTTGGTGTTAAGTTTTTTGAGTTCTTTATATATTTTGTATATTAATTCCCTGAGGAGCTGGTGGCAAAGATTTTCTACCATTTCGTAGGCTCTTTCTTCACACTCTTAATCATTTCTTTTATAATTCACATTTTTATGTGTCAGTACCTTCCTGATAACCCCCTAGACACTTCATGTCTGGGGAAACAAAAGGTGGCCTTCTGTTTACATAAAGTTTGGGGACCTTCCAACTCTAGAGGCTATTTACATGACACTTACTTTTTGCATTAATGCCAAAGAAACTTTCTTACTGGGAGTTTAGTACAAATAATTAAACAGGAATACATAGGAGGGTTAGGAGGGAAGTAGACTTAGGTTAATAATCTAAATGTTCATCAAATGGGTGTTTAATTTACTGTAATCTGTGGTCCACAGAACCATGCCTGTGAAAACAACTAAATATAACAAAAATAGTAATGCCATGCTGTTATTTTTAAAATATTTGTTAGTTTTAGATGGACAAAATATCTTTATTTATGTATTTTTATGTGATGCCGAGCATCAAACCCAGTGTCTTGCATGTGTGAGGCAAGTGCTCTACCACTGAGTGATAGCCCCAGTCCTGCTATGCTGTTCTTAAAGTTCATTTATTTGTATTGATCTGTTCTCTTTTTCTCCACACAACATCCTTTGGAATTTCTAGGTAACGACTCATTTTTAAAACATGAAACAACGTTTATGTTTACAAAAACTAATAAAAATAGAAAGAAAAAGGAGAACGGAGACTGGAGAGAGGGGGGATGAAGTACAACTGCCAATGGATATCAAGTTTCTTTTACAGTGATAAAAATGTTTTGGAATTATACAGTGTAATAATTGCATGACTTTGTGAATATACTAAAACCCAATGTAATGTACATTTTAAAAGGGCGAATTTCATGGTATGTGAATTATTTCTTGATTTACAACATAAATAAAGGAAGAATAATTTCAATTGTGTGGCTAATATAAAATAAGGGCAATGATACTGAAAGAATATACAGCAAGATAATTGTAGGGAATACTATCAACTTCTAGATATAAAAACAAGCTGTTTTATTTGTGGATCCATTGCAACTTATTTGTAATAAAAATTCTGCTTTCAGGCACCAATTAAAAAACAATAAATAAATGGAAGAATCCAAGAGTAAGGAGGGGGAATTAGAGAGAGAAGAGGGGAGGGAAAGAGGAAATACTGGGGACTAAAATGGTGCAAATTGCATTGCATGCATGTATGGTTATGTATAAATATGCAACTATAATGCACTAATGAAAACACTAAAATTCTTCTTTCAATTGCACAACTTTATTGAAAACCATGAATTCAGATATCTATAGGATAAATTTCTAAAAGCTCAGTCTCAGATTCCCAGTGACAAGCTTCCTGTTCCCATTTCCTTAGATCTACCCAGAACTTCACCCTAACCTCCTGCTATATTACTTTATCTCCTTTTTAAAAATGATTTTTAGTTGTAGATGGACACAATACCTTTATTTTATTTATTTTTATGTGGTGCTGAGGATCAAACCCAGTGCCTCACACGTGCTGGGCAAATGCTCTATCACTGAGCCCTAACCCCAGCCCTTGATTTATCTTCTAAGTTGTTTTGTACCTCAAAAAGCAAATGTCCCAACCTAGATGCCCTTCAATAGATGAATGGATAAAGAAATGTGGTATATATATATACAATGGAATATTATTCAGCCATAAAATAGAAAAATATTATGGCATTTGCAGGTAAATGGATGGAGTTGGAGAATATCATGCTAAGTGAAATAAGCCAACCCCAAAAAAGCAAAGGTTGAATGTTTCACTGATAAGTGGATGATGATACATATTGGGGAGTGGGGGAGTGGGGTAAGAGAAGAATGGAGGAACTTTGGATTGTGTAGAGGGAAATGAGGGGAGGGGAGGGGGCTGGGGGTAGGAAAGATAGTGGAATGAGACAGACATCATTACCTTATGTACATGTATTCACACAAAGGATGTGAATCTCCAGTGTGTACAACCATAGAAATAAAAATTTGTACCTCATTTGTGTACAATGAATCAAAATGCACTCTGTAAAAATAAAAATAAATGAAATAAAAAAACTAAAAAAAAATTATTTACAAACCAATGGGAAAAAAGCATATGTATCCAAAGCTGTACAATTTTTCATTGCTTTTGTTATCATTTTAAGAGCCTAAAGGAGAGGTGGGTGGGTGGGGTAAATGACCTTAAACAAAGCCAAGCAACAATTTGCTCAGAATATTTCCTCTGAATTGATGACCAGTTTTAGAGAGATTTATTTTGCCACTTTCCTGCTCTTTTTGGTAAGGGATTGCTCTCCCTGATGCCTAACTCTGAGAATTTGTCTAATCAAAGCAGAGCCTGAATGACTTTTTGGCTGCCTAGAACAGGGACTTGACTACATGCTTCATCAATAATACTGCTATCTAAAAGAATGTATGAACAGAATGGGACAATTATCTCCACCCAAAAATAGGGTCCAGGGAGGCAAAATTGATGAAGAGAATGGCTTAGTTACTTATCAATCTGGCGTCTAGAATTACAACATCTGATATGAAATTTCCCAGAGCTGAATGAAATATACTCCCAGTTACCAGCTTTCTTGTTCTGATTACATAGTCACCAAGCCATATTTCCCTTATTTCTTGATATTGGGAAGAAGATGGAGAAGGTGCTTCAGATAAGGAGTGCAAGTTTTATGGTCATTGAAAAGTGATACATCTCTATCGTAAAATAATTAGTTAATAAGGTAGCTTATCCATTTTGTTGTGAACTTGGTTAGTGTAAGACAAACCAAGAGAAAGTTGTTTCTGTGCTTCAAGCCTGAGGAGAAAACACTAGTTGTAATCGTTTGTTGACCCACTACCCTTTGAGAGATCCAACCTGACAAATCTCCCCAAAACATCCCCACCACCTAGCAATGGTGTTTGAATATTGATAGAATAACAGTGGTGTCTAAATATTGCTGAAATAAGTGGTTGGTTTACCAGGCCAATTTAATCAATTGACCATTTTGAATAATTTAGTTAAGCTAACTAATTTAGTTATATCGGTGAGGGGAAATATCAAATCAGTTAATTGACACTTTGAATGTAAGCAAATAATATAGACAGTTTTTAATTTTAAATAATCTTTTCCACCAGCGGAGTTATATAGCATTTAAGATGTTATTTGATAGAACTAGGGTCCCTTCTGTGAAATCCTCATGTGAACAGGATGCTCAGAACTGTAGGTGTCTTTGGGGAAAAGAAGAATTGGAACTCTTCCTTCCCCTTCTTTTCTTAGAAACAGATTCAGCTGGAAGCAACTGGTCTCAGGAATGTACTGACTCAGACATTCATTCATCTGACTACATGGATTTAACTTTGTTAACTGATTTAATAGTTCTCTCAGTGACTCTCTCTGGGACGCCTAGACAGACAATTTGATACAAATATTCACTCACATTGGTCATTTCACTGGGTTTTTAGTCTGTTTTGTATAAAACGGTCAGTCTGATCTCTCGTTCTGAATAACAGACCTTATATTTTTCCATTTGCTTTCATCTTGACATTCCTGTTCTTATTGTATTAGAAACCAGAGAGTCACAAATACAATCTGCCAAGACTTACTGCTAATGCACAGTTTCTTAACTACCTTTCTTTCAGGGACCCCACAGAGGTTTTGTTCACAGGGAAAAGTCCAGTGGCAATTAAAGTAAGGCTTACCTATGGATAAGTAAATCAAATAATGATTGGTGTGAAGTATGTATGTATATGTGTGAATGGCGTGTGTGTGTGTGTGTGTGTGTGTGTGTGTGTGTGTGTGCATGTGTGTGTGTGTTGAATTTGCGAGAAGTGGAAATGATATTGGTCTGGATAGGAATGCAGAGAGGTGTCTGGGGTGGGGAAATTAAAATAACTCTAAAAAAAATTAAAAAGTAAAGACTATGTATATTCAATCATTCCATGATCTCTGTATCTAATCCTTATCCCCTATAACCAGAGTATGCTTGAAAAGAATTTTGCATTTATGTGTTCCTTGTTCCTTCAAAGCCTCATCTCTGTGTGGGGAAGATATAAATTTTTCTTATGAATCCTGTGTCCATTCAGCAGAAGAGAAATTAACAAGAATATACATAAATATATATATATAAATATATAAATTATATATATACATATATATTAAACTAGAGTCTTTTAAAATGCAGTTAAGTAATGGCATAAGAAACAGTAGGTATTAATTAGAAAAAAATAATTTAATGTGATTTGCCACTGTTTAATTCTGTTAGCCCAGCTGCACTTGTTCTGAAGAACTGCATAATTTATTCAAATGATCCAAAGCTTTTTTAAGTCAATCTTCCAACTACAACAACAAAAAATTACCACTGTCTCCAGGAGAATGAATTTTTTTGTGTTGTATTGCTTCCCATGACTGACATTTATTTGAATCTCAAGTGTATTTACATTGTTGGCTTAACTGAGTGTTCTTTGCTGAATCAATAATATGCTGTATTTCTTGCTTTGAGTAGTGTGAATATTATTGCTATTCTTTTTTGTCTTTTTTTTCTTAATTCCCTGAAGTTACAAAAATTTTTCTTTGACTTATGAAAATTTTTACTCCAAAAATTATGAAGAAACAAAGTAAATGTCTTTTTAATCTTCTGGGAAATGTGTGCCTCTTTAAACTTTATTTACGTCAGAAGTTTCTGTAATGAAGGACAAAAGCTCTAGACAAGGTCCCCTGCTCCTGGGGAGTGTTCAAGGCTAGGTCTCCTGGAGGCGAGCCTGCAGTTTGTTCTCAAAGTTTATAGCTCACCTCCTGACTGTTTCTTTGCAAGGGACATGAAAGGGGGCTAGAAATAGAGCAGGGTGGGAATCTGACCCATTGTGACCACTCAGGAGACTCTGGCCTGGAAAATTCCCTTGTATGTCGCAAAAACAAACATTTGAAATGGAGGGAGAAACCAGGCTTAAACAAAGAGTGAAACCAGTTCCCATTTGAACTCTCCTGCCGATAAACATATGTGCCCGCTCTTTTGTTTCCCAAACATCAGTTTTTCATCATTTGGACACGGCTTCAACCTGAATCTGTCCAGAGCACAAGAAACAAATATTCTGAGATTTAATAGAATGGTACTTATGTATATTAGGTGCATTTTGTCATTGTGCAAACTGAGTGTACTGAAATAAATGCTATGACGGTGTTTGTGCAAGCCTTTGAATCTTACTGTATTTTCCAGACAATGGTAACCTTTTCTTACTGGTCTCATATGCTTGTGTACTGTAGGATTGACTTTAATACCAACAGAGAAACAAATGTCAATAGCCATTTGCTTTGTCCCCATCATTTGTAATTTCGTCCTCTGTCATCTATAGTCTTCTCCTTCCTTGATCTTTTGCGAATGACTTGCTTAGGTGCTTACCTACTAATGGAAAAGATACCCTCTGCCCCTACCTGCAGCCTGCAATATCGATAGGTGCACTCTTATTGCTTGTCTGAAAAAATGATCCTTAGTAATAAGTGGAATCCTTTTGTCCATTTCATTGTCCTGGATTCTCTAGTTATCTGTACTAACTAGAGAAAGCTATTTGCTTACACAATTCTCCTTCCTGTGGTCTCCCTTTTGCCAATAACATTAAGAAAAATACTCCTTACACAACTATCATTCAAACTGCTTTTCCTTCTTTGGTGCTTTTGTAGTAGTTTATGAATGGTCAGTAGTGATTTTATGGAAATGTTGCTTGTTTTCTTCTGACAAGACAAAAGGTAAGATTAAAGGACCAGCTAGTGCTTCCTTCTGTAGTACAGAGGTTAAAAGCAGGAACCCCGACTTTAGTTTGAAATTCAAATATCCTCATTTAATAGCTACGTGACCTAAGAAAATTCTTTTAAACTCTGTGAATCTTAGTTTCTTGTTGTAAAGCTGTATGAGCATCTATCATATGCTAGGTATAATTCTAAGCACTATAAACACATTAACTCATTTAATCTTTGTAACTCCCTGATGTGGGTAATTAACATTATCCCTATTGCTCAGGTGAGAAAACTGAGACATGAAGAAGGAAAGTAACTTGGCCATGGTAATAGAATTAGGAAGTGGTAGAGTTGAGCCTATGAAGTCAGGTATGGATCCTGGAGGCCTTGTACTTACCAGTGTGCTATATTGCCTCTATATTAAACTGTTGAGCATAAAAGGGAGTGTTTGGCACATAGTATTTATTGTCAGCTATTATTATCACTACCATCATCTTGTCTTCCTTCATTTTATCACTCTTGCTTCTACAAGACTGGTTATATAAAGTTGATCACCCCACCACCACAAAGACTAAAAACAACAACAAGAACTACAGTGATCCAGGGTGAAATAGCTGCCTATTTGTTCTTTATCTTCTGTCCTTTGTACTGAGTCACAAATAGGAGAGAGTCCTATGGAAGGAGCACTAAATGTTAATACTTCTTTTCTATCACATGAAAATGATATCCTTCTTATCTCTAATCCTCCAGCAACAAGTCAGCAAAAATGTTTAAAGCAAGGAAGAAATTTTAGAAGTTGTAGTTCAAGTGATGTTGCTACCATTCTTTAATAAATGTGTAAAATTTCAAAAAGTAATAAAGTTTGTGAAAGATGTTTGTGAAAAAAGACTCGGCTACTTGAATAAATTCTCTGGTCTCCAATCCTTAACTCATTTGAGAATGTCATAATCAGAGAAAAAGAAAGAGAAAATTCTGCAAGTAATTATATTCTTCTTTTAAAGCAAGCCACTGACTTCAAAATTCTCTAACACATTTGTGGAAACTTCATTTTTTTTTGTTTGAGATTTATTTGAATGAGCTGTTATGATTGGAGACAGTGAGAATTTCAGATTAATGTTTTGCAGCCAAAAAAAAAAAAACCCTCTGGAAAGCTGGCAAGTGTTCATAAGTCAGCCCTAGAATTATGTAGGTTGAAGGCTCCCCAGTGGACAGACGGAACATATAAGAAGGAAACCAGAGATCTAGTGCTATTACATCCCAGACTCTAAGAGAACGAATAAGCACAGAATTCAAAGCATTCTTCAGCCTGAACTTTTAAGGTAAGTCTGAACAATTTATATATACTTGGAAAGTAGAACATACATTAAATGAAAATATTTTTTTATGGATGAACTTTCCTTTTCCCTGTGTTTTAACACTATTTTGCAAAACTTCTAAATTATTCAACTGCTCTTTCTCTTACAGGAGTGCATTTGGGAACTAGGAAAGCTGATTTATGATAACTGCTTTAAACTCAAGCGACCAGTAAGTATTCAGTGGGATTTATTTTTGTTTTTTATTCTTTCATGTTAATTTGTAAAGTCATATGAAGAAATGAGCTTTAGACAAAAAATGAGAGTTTGTTATTTATGAGGAGGTACTTTGGTGATTACATTTTTAACTGAGTAGTTTATTTGTATTTACTTTAAAACTATCTAAAGTAATAGTCTTTCCCTTAGTGTGTTTATCTTTAGCTTATTTTCATTTATTTCAAAATAATGTTGCTAGTAAAAAAATTCAAAACAAAACCATAATGTCTTAAAAACCTGAACACTGATTATGACATTGGAGAACAGTGACTATTTAGTTATATTCAACTGAAAAGATAGCAAAAGAAAAATGATAAGACTATCTCATGATTAATCATTGATGTTCAATTCTTATTTCATTGAGCAATCAAAACTATTTCTGTTAGACCTTGAACAAATTTGGCTCTTTTGTTTTCTTTTTCTTTTCCTAATTAAATTGAATTTTTTTCTATTAAACAGACAAAACTTTGATATCTATATCTAAATCTAATTTTCTCTATTAAAACCAGAAGGCTTTTAGAAATATGCATATATGCCATAACTTCTTCATAATTATAATTGTGAAAACAATGGAAAAGTAGAATTAAAGAGATTATTTTTAATAAGTAAAAGTTCACCACAATCCCCCTATTCCAATGTTCCCTTTGCATACTCTGTCATTTGTACACTTACTTATTTTTTTCCATAGCTTATGCTACTTTTATTTTCCACAGCTATAATGATTTGTATATAATTACTTGAATAAAGCATTTCTCTATGAAATAGCAGGCAGCAGTGTGATTTCTAGAGAGAATACAGGCTGAAATAAATGATCAAGTGTTTTTAAAGTATTAATTTTTCTTATTTTGGGTTGCTTCTTGGTTGCTACATACATTCTCTATCTCCATTAAACTTTTGAAATATTTTCTTTAAAACTCTAAAAACATGATAGAAAAGAGGTACAAAAAGTAGTTTTGTTCAGAATTTTGGTCCCTGAGCCTGAAATGTCTTACTTCTTGCTACTACTGAGAAAATTGTTCTTTCTTCCTCAAGAGATAAAATACATTCTTATTTCACAGGCATGGTCCTGTTTCATAATGTTTTCTGGAATTTCTTACTTGTTTTTGCTTTTTTAAAAAAAAAAAGCCTCAAACTCAAAATGCTAACAAACTCAAATATACCTTAAGCTTTATATGTGTTCTAACAGCTTCATTTTTCTCCCCCACAGAAAGTATACGAATTAGGAGTTGCTGACATTTCAATATGAAGGACAACTTCAGTCTTGCCACCATCAGCAAAAATCTTACCAGCAGTCTGGGACTTGGGAACATATCTGCCAACAATGAGTCCACCTTTAACTGCTCACATAAACCATCAGATAAGCATTTAGATGCAATTCCTATCCTCTATTACATTATTTTTGTGATTGGATTTTTTGTTAATACTGTTGTGGTTACACTGTTTTGTTGTCAAAAGGGTCCTAAAAAGGTTTCTAGTATTTACATCTTCAACCTGGCTGTGGCTGACTTACTTCTTTTGGCTACTCTTCCTCTCTGGGCAACCTATTATTCTTACAAATATGACTGGCTTTTTGGACCTGTGATGTGCAAGGTTTTTGGTTCTTTTCTGACCCTGAATATGTTTGCAAGCATTTTTTTTATTACCTGCATGAGCGTTGATAGGTACCAATCAGTTATCTACCCCTTTCTGTCTCAAAGAAGAAATCCCTGGCAAGCATCTTATATAGTTCCCCTGGTTTGGTGTATGGCCTGTCTGTCCTCATTGCCAACATTTTATTTCCGAGATGTCAGAACCATTGAGTACCTAGGGGTGAATGCTTGTATTATGGCTTTCCCACCTGAGAATTATGCTCAATGGTCAGCTGGGATCGCCTTAATGAAAAATATCCTTGGCTTTATTATTCCTTTAATATTTATAGCAACATGCTACTTTGGGATCAGAAAACACTTACTGAAGACCAACAGCTATGGGAAGAACAGAATAACCCGTGACCAAGTCCTGAAGATGGCAGCTGCTGTTGTCCTGGCGTTCATCATTTGCTGGCTTCCCTTCCATGTTCTGACCTTCCTGGATGCTCTGGCCTGGATGGGTGTCATTAATAGCTGTGAAGTTATAGCAGTCATTGACCTGGCACTTCCTTTTGCCATCCTCCTGGGATTCACCAACAGCTGTGTTAATCCCTTTTTGTATTGTTTTGTTGGAAACCGGTTCCAACAGAAGCTCCGCAGTGTGTTTAGGGTTCCAATTACTTGGCTCCAAGGCAAGAGAGAGAGTGTGTCTTGCCGTAAAAGCAGTTCTCTTAGAGAAATGGACACCTTTGTGTCTTAAAAATGAGAGTGGAATGCATGCAATCAATATGGCTAATTGTCCTGAGGCCCATCTGAATTATCTTTAAATGGCTTTAGCAACAGAAGTCCCTCCCCCATTATCTAATCTTTATTCACTCTTCTATAACAGGAAACAAAGTGTAACTAAATTTTATCCTTCAGTGACTTTCAGGAATTGTCCATTGTTTTTCTGGTATATTGGTTCAAGACTGTCATTAGTGAGACATATCCATAACCCAGATGTAATTGGGGATTTATCTCAATTATAATTAATAGTAAATTGTGATTAATGATTTGGGGTTCAGGTTTCCCCTTGAAAAATGCTGGCATTTCTTGGTGAGGTTTTATATCCATTTTCATCAAGTTCTTTCCTCTTGAACCAGGGACAGTTTTACATTGTTGCATTATTTACAAGACAACATTGTAAGAGAGATAAGCAGTAAGTTGAGTATACTATTTGAATATACTAATATAATGGATTAGTACTGGATTATTCAGGCACTAGGCATGTACTTTCTACATTTAAAAACTTATAAATTCTATTCCTTTTACATTTCACTTGAGCATAGCTTTATAGTTAAGATATAGCTACATATCAAGCAGGACTAGGAATGTAGATTAAATCACACTTCTACATTTTGGCTTAATTTTACAGTTTTAGAAAGTAAAATGTATAGTAAAATGATTGAAATTAACACATATTTGGGTGTTCTCTAAACTCTGAATAAATACTTTAAAAAACTTTCTATTCATTTTAACTATTGTTTAAAGGCTTATATTTTTTCTGATGATTTTTTTGAAAACTATAACTAAACACAATGTATTGCTATAAAATGTAAGGGTCACTTTTTACATCTCTGACTTTTTAAATGTGGTGCTTTGATATATATAACATTGACTTGATTTTTATTATTGATGCTTTGATTCTGGGTTGCTTCCCAAAATATCTGGGTGGATTCTTTGACTTGTAATAAACCCTAAACTGGCATAAGGAAAGGTTATAACAGAATGAAATTTTGATTACTTCCTCCCACTAGAAGGGGGAAAAGAGACCCAGCAAATGACAAGTTTGGCGTGAGGCAAGGGACCTGACAGGTAGGGCTGTACAATGTGACTTTCAGAATACAGATCCTGGTGCGTAATTTTAAACTATGTTAACTGTTTGCTCCAAAATCTATGGGATTCTGAGGAGCTATTTTAAACCAATCGCTGGCACATAGATCGCCTTCTTAATAGAACTCCTAAGTTAAAGGAATACCTGAAACTGACTGAGTTACCTCAACTTTACTCAGATGAGAGTATGAATCCTAATTTTACAAGTTCAAGATTTCATTCTGCACCAGCCCCATATTATACCAGGTTACCTCAGACCTTCCTAGACCAGTGCTTACCTGTGAGGTAGAATTAAAGTCTGGGGGTTTAAATATCTCTGTCAGGTTCCAGGACTATAGACAGAAGAATCCTCTCACACCACTTTTTGGGAAAGCCCTAATTTCATGTAATCATATTATTTTCAATAAAGCAAATAGCTAAATGTATAATCAACTATGGCTTCATATTTTAAATGATTTTGTAAAACATATCATATGAATAAAATCCTTTATTGGAAGATCATGTGTGTTTATTATTATTTTATTTTAACTACTTCCAAGCATAAATTCTTAACTTCTCTTCTATTGGTACCTTCCATTCAATCCTCACTGATATTTCTCAGTTTCAGTCTCCATCATTACTCACCTAGTTTCTTGTCATACTCTTCTAATCTCCCTAAGTATTCAGCCATAATTTCCTATTGACTATGAAAGCAAAATCCAGATTTCTTTTTTTTCTTTAGTGCTCTTTTAATTCCTTTAGCTTTTTAATAGTGTGTATACTGTAGTTTCTTTGTTTTGTGGTTACCATGAGGTTTACATGAAACATCTTACAGTTAAAATAGACTATTTTAAGCTAATGACTTAACTTCAGTTATGTACACATACTTTTATCCTTGCCCTCACAACTTATATTTTTAAGAGTCAAAATTTACATATTTCAATATTGTGTATTCCTCCATATTGTATTATAGCTATAGTTATTCTTTTTTACTTTGACTTTTAACCTTCACACTAGAGGTACGATTGAGACAACACTGTTCTGGTATGGAGTATTCTGGAGTTGATTATGTATTTACACATTTCTTATCATTGTTGGCATGACCTTAGAATATCTTATCCTTTTTCTGGGGTTGATTTTTCTATCATCCCTCCCTTGCATCTCAGGTTCAAGAACCATAATATATATATTTAAAAAAATTTTAAAGTCTAATTCTTTCATGCTGCTCTGCTTTTGTTCACATGACTATGTCTCCCTGAACACCCCTCTAATTATTCCCCCCTCCACAGCCTTTCATCCAATTGATGAAGACCTATTTACCTGTCAACATTCAGCTCATGCTGTTTCCTCTACTCCTGCCCCCCATACCCGACCCTGGGAGTTCCATTAAGGGAACAAAATGAACAAAATTGCTTCCCCAGTTCTTGGGATTTTGAGCCTGGCTTCTGCCTCCATAGAAGCCTAGTCTTTTCTTTATGGGGGAGGGGTACCAGGGATTGAATCCACGGGTGCTAAACCACATCCCCAGCCCTTTTAAAAAATATTTTATTATAGACAGGATCTCACTGAGTTGCTTAGGGCCTTGCTAAGTTACTGAGGCTGGCTTTGAACTCATAATACTCCTGCCTCAGCTAGGAGCCTAGTCTTGAGTTCTGAGTAGAAGTGTGTTTTCCTGGAACTCAGAAGAGATGTCATTGAGAGGATGGTACAAGAATATGTCCTGACTGTAGAAATATACCAAGATAGATATGTCTTCTTTGAAAATGTCAATTTCAGGTAAACCTTTTAGAAAGCAAGTGAAATTTATCCTCATTTGGCTACTTTTCTTTTCCATGATCTTACCTTTTTTCATCATACCTAACAAATTGCCCAGGAGTGACAAAACAACAAAAATGACAAAGACAACAATAATAACTACTGTGAGGTAAGCATTATGTGATAGGCACTATTTTGTATGCATCATCCCATTGTATTCACACAATTACTAAATTGTGTTCATTTTACCAATAAGGAAGCTGAGGCACAGATGAATCCTGACTGATCTTCAAATTTGACTCTGACAGATTACCTGGGTAGTTCCAATAGCAGTATTTTATACCTCAAATATGAGTCCTAGGCTACCAAGTAGGTATTTCAGAGATAATTTTATACAGTGTTTCAATCTTCATCTCTAATGTTTAGAGCTCATAGGCAGGTGGTATATTTGCACCTATGAAGAAAAAGAGAGGAAGCAGGTGGATGAGGCTTTCTCTCTTGCCTTCCACTGCTCTCTTCTTATGCTCCATGCTCTACAGAACCAAATAAAGTAACCACTACTCCCTCCTACCCTCTGTACCCCAGACACAAAGCAAATTCAACACTTCAGACATTTTTTGAGGAATAAATATGTACATATGAACTTTAGCTCTTTGAAATGAGATTATATAGGGTGGTTACCAGAGGAGTTTATTTCTTGCAACTTGCAGAAAAACATGTATTTTTTATTGTGGGAAGGGAAATATTATTTTTGTTTTCTATAGCCCTAAATCAGATCTACTAAACAAAATCCCTTTTCCCTAATCTTTTTGATGCCTGCATCAAAATGAGATGACAATTATGTTCTATTTTTATTTTTTAAAAAATCTCCCCCACAGAAATCAGAGAGTGGGTAATTATCTGGTAGCTCCTTGTATCATTAAAACTCCAAACTTGCCACATTGAATTATCATATGAGCTGACTGGAACAAGAAAGGTTCAGGTAATAAAGAAAATGTAAACTTAGTTATTTTGTTGATAATTAGACAAACTATATCATAAGTGGTAATTTACACAAAATAACAGAAATTCATAAATTTCCATTAAAAATCTTCACTTCCCCTGCAAAAGATCAATGATCCAGAGCTGAGCTAACTAATCCCTCGCATACACATACCTATAAAGGTTTCACATCCTTGAAAAGAAAATTGTTTCCTTTTGAATTTTTTCTGGGATGAGAGAGTTCATTTAAAAAAATTTTTTTTTGATTTTTACTTATTTTGTGGTATGGGGGATTGAACCCAGGGGTTCCCCAGTCCTTTTTATTTTTTGAGAAAGGCTCTTGCTATGTTGTTGAGGGTCTTGCTAAGTTGCTGAGGATTGCTGAGGCTGGCATGGAATTTGCAATTCTCCTGTCTTAGCCTCCTGACTGGGTGAGATTATAAGCATGTACCATAGTGTGTGACTGAGAGAATTAGCCTTAAAATTAAAAATAATTAGCATGTATTTCTTACTATGGAATCAATAGTTATTGTTGAAAAATTTGACTATATAACTAAAAATTTGCTACACAGACAAGCACCATATGTGGCATGAGGATAGGTATAAACAGATTATATATATTTAATTATGTATTAGATTATATCTATGCATTATTTATTTTTATTTTTATCCACATCCATATTTCTTTCTTTTTCATCTATAAGTTATCAAATATGTCCTTCATTACACCTATTTTTTTAATGTTTAAATATTTTGATCCTGTCTCCCGTTTGTTTTACTATATAATTTTCTTTCTTCCCTTCCCTCATTTGGTCCTTGTCTTCTACAGTAAGTCCAGGATCCTCAGGGTTTTAAGTAATCCAAGAGATCACACCTGGTTACAATTGTCCAGTGGGGGAAAACACTGGAAAATCTGATAAATCCATTGGCTCATTCTCCGCAGCTGTTGTTGCTACATTGTTTAGCAGTTCATCCACATGACAACAAGTGGCTCTGTCTCATACAGACTCCTGTCCATGTAAGTAGTTTTGAAGTGATCTATTCACAAGCTACCTGATAAGAGTATAGGGGAAAGAAAAAGGAAGACTTTTCCTTCTTCCATTGTTAAACTCACTCACTTATATTATAACTGATGCATGCCACAGTAAACCTGGGCTCACACATTTTTTTGGAGCAGATCCATGAAGCCAGAACAATCAACAGAAATCTAGTAGGAGGAACATACCAGGAACCAGTCTTTTTCCTTAAATGAATCTCTCCTGTGCAGCTGGAGTTACCTTTCAAACTTATCCTCCATAAAAATGAGTATCCCTGAGTGAGGAAGGGAGTAGGTAGTGGAACTGATACTGTTTCTTGATAACATGAATAGGGTATCTTATAAGATTCACAGTAACAACTTTAAAATTTTCAGAAAAGAATCAAATTCTTGGTTCCTTTCCTTTAAAAAGCCCTCCCCACTCCACAAAAACCCAAACAATATTTCAATATATAAAATTGGGATTCATGTGGTATGTTCATACATGGACTTAGCATAATTTGGTAGATTCATTCTCCAATACTTTCCCATTCTTTCCCTTGTTCCCTTCCTTTTGATCCACTTTCTCTACTCTGTTGGTCTCCCTTCTATTTTCATGAACTTCCCTTTATTATTCCTTCTTTTAAAAGGATGAATTTTCTGGTTGGTTCTGGGGTTTCTTGAACTGGTTTTCTAATCTGATTACATTTAAAATCCTAATGACTATTTCCAATAGTAAAGAGAAGTGTGATATCCAAGACATGATATAAAAATTGAGAGACACACACTATCACCATGGATAATCCTAATCAATCAATTATAAAGAGCAAGGAACTCAGTGACTATGTATATGATAATTTTGAACATTTTTGGTAAACTAATGAATATAATGAGATTGGTTGGTTGCTTCTGTTTCTGGACAAAGTGGGGAAAGGAAAAGATAGGGTAAGTGCCATATACCTTGAAGGAGACCTTATTTCTTATAGCTGCAAGCCTGAGAGTGCTAAAATACCAAACCCAGCATTTCATTCTATGATTGACTGAATTAAATGCAAGGTGAACTACCAGCCTCCTGGAGTTTCTACTATTAAAGAGAGTATTAGAGTATTGGATTGCATAGGTTGGAATGGTGATGTGAGCACATTGAACTCCTAAATTCTGATAAGTCTTCTTTTGCCAGTAGAAGAAAGTCTCTTTTTCCCCAGGGAAAGTGATGTCTCCATTCTCAGAGGAAGCAGTTTCTTCATCCCAGTAGAAGTGGTGTTCCCGATCTCTGGTAGAAGCTTCCTCAGCCCCAGTGATATCAGAATTTCCACACCCATCTGGAGGAATTAACCCTGCATGATCTAAGGAAATTATGATGTTCTCCTGTCAGTTGTCATGCAAGACAATGCTGAGTCTCCTCGGTACTCACCCCAATGCCCCTCTTTGTTTCTAGACTCAAGTCCTAATAAGCCCCTAAAGGTGAGGTATGAAGTGTGACACTTCAGGAGGTACTCTATACTCCATAAGAACTGCTTGAGTTTTCTAATCAGGATATATGTGGGAATGGATATTAAGAGTGTGGGATAATGGTGAAAGAAACCTAAAGTTGAATTAGGCCTACTTTATTGATGTAGGCTCACTAACCAGAAATTCTGTATTGAATGTTGCAGTCTGGAGAGTTAGAAAGGAGCTCTTATAGTTTTTTTCCCTGTGATGTGCTGAAAAGTGGTCCAGAGTCATAGGTTGGAAATACAGGACTTGCCTTGATTTAATGTAGAGAAAGGAATTCAAAAGCTTAGGGAGATCAAAATGTTAAAATGAATTTGTCATTTAAGACCTACTCACTCACAATAAATGGATCCATCAGACACAGCTTTTACCAATACTCTTGAGAGATATTTTTAATAAATGGCATTCATCAGAACACAAAAATGAAATATAAGTAGTGGTCTTAAATTCTTACCTATATTTACACTTATTCCTGAAGGGAACCACACAATATTTTGTAACCACTCATAGATAAATCAATTTTAAGGGGAGCATCCTTGAAAAGCTCTGTGATCACTCTTTATAATCCAGACTTTATAGTGGGGACTGCAGTTACTGAATTAGGAAACCTAAATGCAATGGAAACAATTATATCCATTAGGCAGTGATGAAATGATAGCACTCAATGGTCACAGGTAAGATGGGTGTGCATGCTCACTATAGAGGATATCAGAGTCAAAGCAGCAACAAGAGTAATAGGATTCCACATAGACCTTTGGTATTGGCTAGTTGATGATGATGATGTTCTTTTACCAGGGTAATTGTCACTTTTGGGAGATACCTGTACACTGGTTCTGAACTGAAATTAATTCCATGAGACCCAAAATGTCACTGAGGTTTACTGGTCAAACTAAAGACTTTTAGAGGTGAAGTGATCAAAGAGCTTTAGTTCAAGTCCATCTCACAATGGGCCCAGTGGATACCTGAATACTTGCTGTGGTAATTTCTCTACTTCTGGAATGCATATTTGGAGTAGGTATACTCAGTTGTTGGCAGAATTCCTATACTAGTTCTCAATGATAGACAATTCAATAGAAATATAGAAGAACTTAGCCAGTTGAAAGAAATGGAAATACAAATGTCTCTTTAAATATTAGAAGATACTCATTCTTTAACAGATGTCACTGGATCGATTGAATTCTCATATTGAAATAGTATATTTTGATACCTACCTTATAGCATATATAAGTATCAATTATCAATTGCATAGATTTTGCACACTTAAAAGTGAGATGTAAAATATCTGTGCATAGGGAAAGAAATAAGGCATTGTTGTGACCTTGGAGTTGGTAAAGATTCTTAAATGACACAAAATGTGCTAACTATAAAAGGAGTGACAAATAACACATTAAATCTTATTTTAATTGAGAAAATTTGTTCTTTAAATAAAAAGTTTATAGGGTGAAAAAACAAGCCAGAGTGTGAGATATTATTTAGTATATATTACAATTTGTACAGATATGTGGAAGATATTTTTCAGAATATATAAAGAACCTCTAGAAGTCAAAAAGAAATAAAGGCACTCAACTCAGTCAAAATATGCAAATGTGGATGGAGCAAGATAGCACTGAATAAAATATTCCAGTGAGCTCTCCCCACAGATACACAAAGTCAAACAGCTATACTTGTACCAAAGTACCATCATGATTTCTAAAGATATCAGGTAAGGAACCATAATGTCTGCTTTCACTATAATAAACTAAAAGGATGTATTGAAACAAGGTAGGAAAGAAGTTTCCAAGGTCAACCACCTCCTGCAACCCCCAGCAAACCAGCTCATAAAGTGGCACCTACTTGGGGGAAGGGCAAAAGCATTAAGTCCAAGCTTTCTACTTAAGACCCAGTAGGTCCGTCACAGTGAAAATCAGTATTAGGCAAAGGTTTTTTGACTCCTACTGTCAGGTCAATACCTGTAGACTGAGCCTCTGGAACTAAGTCAGGTCCTGGTGGCAGAGGCTGCTTCTATCACCCCTCCCCCAATATCAGGCAGCACAGTGGGATGCAGGGCAGGAAAACTAGCTCAGAGCTAAATGGTAGGTCTGACATGATGAGACCAAACACCCAGTAGAAACTGAAGGCCATGTATGAAGGCCTTCAGTTTCTACTCATATTCAGAGACTTTAAACAGCTCTGGAATCAGGTGAAGATATCTGCCAATGGGAGGACCTGTGTTTCACCTGTATTGATCCCAGCCTTGGAGTAGGATTGTGGAATACCCACATTTCTCCCAAGATTGTGCAGGTCCCTGCAGTTGTAAGACTCAGGTGTGACCCAGCTTAGCACCAGTCTTGATGGACAAGGGACTGTCTCCACCTCCTGCCCCTCAATCTTGGCTGCATAGTTGTCACCAGACCAGTGCTTACAGATGGGGCTTTACAACTATCTTGTCAGCAGGCAAAGATCTATACCCCAGTGGGACAGAATTATGTTTTGTTTTGCATCATTGCCAGCTATAGCATGGGCCTCAGTGTAATAGTAAGACTGTGCAGGTTCTTGTGGCCATGAAATTTAGGCATGATCCAGCTTGGCATCAATACAGGTGTCCAGAATCTGCCTTCACCAACTCTATCTCAACCTTGGGCAGCATAGCATGGCACAGGACCTCATTCACTGCGAGTAGGGTAGGGCAGTGTAGTAAGTATAAGATTTTGTCCTGGAACTTAGCGTGGGGCTGGCAAAACCTAACACTGGACAGATTCTAACATATCCCATCCTCAGGCCTGCCTGTGAATGGAACTTCTGGAATAGCTCCAGTGCCAGGGGAAAACAAGTGGCCAGTCTATCAGACCTCTATTCCTGCTATTGTCACCTGTAGCATGTTGTAGCAGTTTTACACCATGAGTTCACCTCAGCAATAGGCAGCCCATAGAATTGTGGGCCTTGGTCCTAACCAAGCATTGTCATGGTCTTAGTGGGCTGTGGGTTTGACTCAGCTCGGAGCATGGGGTTGATCTATTCATGTGACTCTGCCTGAACCAGGCAGAATTATTTAGTGTTTGGTCACAGGCCAGTAATTGTGGATGAGGTATCTTTGCCTATCCTGGCCCCAGGGAGAGACTTGTGGGGAGGGACTACTCTCTCTAGATATTCTCTTGTTTCTTTCTTAATAATATACCAATAGAATATTTGGGAGAAACTTGGATTGCCCTCTACTATTTAAACAACAATCTCATTCGTCAATGCTCAGAACATCACATGCTGACAAGCATCAAGAGCTTTCAGGAAATCACAACTTTGCCTACTACACAAAATGGGATGCCAGAAATTGATGAGGCAGTAATAAGTTTCGGAGAGCTATAAGAGAATTAAAACAACTGTGGTAAGGAAACTCAGTGCGTTTGAAGAAAACAAAGAGAAATATTACGATACATTATCAGAGAAACTTAACAAAGACATAAAAGCAATTAAAAAAGAAAAACAAATTCTTGAGCAGAAAAACACCCTTGGTGAAATTAAAAATGTGATAGAAGGCATCAATAGCAGGATATATCAAACAGGAACATTAATGAACTCTAAAATAGTCTATTTGAAAACACATAGTTTTTTAGCATATATTTAAAAAAATGTTCTTTTAAGGTATACATGACAGTAGAGTGTATTTTAACATATTATACATACATGGAGTATAACTTATTCTAATTAGGATCCCATTCTTGCAGTTGTACATAATGTAGAGTTTCACTGGTCATGTATTCATATATGAGCATAGAAAGTTATGTCTGATTCATTCTACTGTCTTTCCTATTTCCATCCTCCCTCCCTGCCCTTCATTCCACTTTGTCTAATCCAATGAACTTCTATTCTTCTGTCCTCCACCCTTATTATGTGTTAGCATCCACATATCACAGAGAACATTTGGCCTTTGGTTTTGGGGATTTGGCTTATTTCACTTAGCATGATATTCTCCAGTTTCGTAGATCTTTTGGCAAATGCTATAATTTCATTCTTATTTATGGTTGAATAATATTCCATTGTGTATATATACCACAATTTCTTTTTTTTCCCTTTTTTATGTTTATATATTTATTTTTATTGTAAACAAATGTGATACATGTTGATTCTCTGTTTGTACATGGAGTAAAGGCATACCATTTGTGTAATCATACATTTACATAGGGTAATGTTGTTTGATTTATTCTGTTATTATTTTTCCCTCTACCCTCCCAACCCTCCCTCCCCTCTTTTCCCTCTATACAGTCCTTCCTTCCTCCATTCTTGTCCCCCCCATTATGTGTCATCATCCACTTATCAGTGAGATCATTCTTCCTTTGGTTTGTTGAGATTGGCTTATCTCACTTAGCATGATATTCACCAATATAATCCACTTGCCTGCAAATCCCATGATTTTATTATTCTTTATGGATGAGTAGTATTCCATTATATAAATATACCACAGTTTCTTTATCCATTCATCATTTGAAGGGCATCTACGTTGGTTCCACAATCTGGCTATTGTGAATTGAGCAACTGTGAACATTGATGTGGCTGCATCTTTGTAGTATTCTGCTTTTAAGTCCTTTGGGTATAGGCCGAGGAATGGGATAGCTGGGTCAAATGGTGGTTCCATTCCAAATTTTCTAAGGAATCTCCACACTGCTTTCCAGAGTGGCTGCACTAATTTGCAACCCCACCAGCGATGTATGAGTGTACCTTTTTCTCCACATCCTCGCCAACACCTGTTGTTGTTTGTATTCTTGATAATCGCCATTCTAATTGGGGTGAGATGGAATCTTAGGGTGGTTTTGATTTGCATTTCTCTTATTACTAGAGATGTTGAACATTTTTCCATATGTTTGTTGATTGCTTGCAGATCTTTTTCTGTGAAGTGTCTGTTCATTTCCTTAGCCCATTTGTTGATTGGATTATTTGTATTCTTGGTATAGAGTTTTTTGAGTTCTTTATATATTCTGGAAATTAGTGCTCTATCTGAAGTATGAGTGGCAAAGATATTCTCCCACTCTGTAGGCTCTCTCTTCACATTACTGATAGTTTCCTTTGCTGAGAGAAAGCTTTTTAGTTTCAATCTATCCCAGTTATTGATTCTTGCTTTTATTACTTGTGCTATGAAGTCCTGTTAAGGAAGTCTGATCCTGGGCTGACATGTTGAAGCTTTGGACCTACTTTTTCTTCTATAAGATGAAGGGTCTCTGGTCTGATTCGGAGGTCCTTGATTCATTTTGAGTTGAGTTTTGTGCAGGGTGAGAGATAGGGGTTTAATTTCATTCTTCTGCATATGGTTTTCCAGTTTTCCCAGCACCATTTGTTGAAGAGGTTATCTTTTCTCCATTGCATATTTTTGGCACCTTTGTCTAGTATGAGAAAATTGTATTTATTTGGGTTTGTGTCCGTGTCCTCTATTCTGTACCATTGATCTACCTGTCTATTTTGGTACCAATACCATGCCATTTTTGTTACTATTGCTTTGTAGTATAGTTGAAGATCTGGTATTGCGATACCCCCTGCTTCACTCTTCCTGCTAAAGATTGCTTTAGCTATTCTCGGTCTCTTATTCTTCCAGATGAATTTCAAGATTGCCTGTTCTATTTCTGTAAGGTACGTCATTGGAATTTTAGTTGGAATTGCATTGAACCTGTATAGCACTTTTGGTAGTATGGCCATTTTTACAATATTAATTCTGCCTATCCAAAAACATGGAACATCTTTCCATCTTCTAAGGTTTTCTTTAATTTCTTTCTTTAGTGTTCTGTAGTTCTCATTGTAGAGGTCTTCACCTCTTTTGTTAGATTGATTCCCAAGTATTTTATTTTTTTTGAGGCTATTGTGAATGGAGTAGTTTTCCTAACTTCTCTTTCTGAAGATTCATCACTTATGTATAAAAATGCATTGGATTTATGAGCATTGATCTTATATCCTGCTACTTTACTGATTTCACTTATGAGTTCTAAAAGTTTTCTGGTGGAATTTCCCGGTTCCTCTAAATATTCACAATTTCTTTATTCATTCATCTGTTGAAGGGCACCTAGGTTGATTACATAGTTTAGTGATTGTGAATTGAGCTGCTATGAGCATTGATGTAGGTGCATCTGTGTAGTATGCAGATTTTAAGTCCTTTGGATATAAACTGAGGAGTGGGATAGCTGAGTCAAATGGTGGGTCCATTCCAAGTTTTCTGAGAAATCTCCATACTGCTTTCCAGAGTGGTTGCACCAATTTGCAGTCCCACCAGCAATGTGTGAGTGTACCTTTTCTGCACATTCTAATCAACATTTATTGTTACTTGTATTCTTGATAATTGTCATTCTGAATGGAGTGAAGCAGAATCTCAGTGTAGTTTTAATATGCATTTCCCTAATTATTAGAGATGTTGAACATTTGTCAAATATTTTTTGACTATTCATATTTCTTCTGTGAAGTGTCTGTTCAGTTCCTTTGCCAATTTATTGATTGGGTTATTTATTTATTTTTTTTGGTGTTAAGTTGTTTGAGTTCTTTGTGTAACCTGGAGACTAATGCTCTATCTGAGGTGCAAGTGGCAAAGATTTTCTCCCATTCTGTATGTTCTCTTTTCACATTCTTGATTGTTTCCTGTGCTGTGAAGAAGGTTTTAGTTTGATGCTATCCCATTTATTGATTCTTGATTTACTATTTGCACTTCTTACACTTTAGGAGTGTTGTTGAGGAAGTTGGTTCCTAAGCCAACATGATGGAGAGTTGGGCTTTCTTTTTCTTCTAGTAGGCACAGGGTCTCTGGTCTAATGCCAGGTCCTTGATTGACTTTGAGTTGAGTTTTGTGCAGGGTGAGAGATAGGGGTTGAATTTAATTCTGCTACATATGGATTTCCAGTTTTCCCAGCACCAGTTGTTAAAAAGGCTATCTTTTCTCCAATGTAGATTTATGGAGCCTTTGTCTAGTATGAGATAACTGTATTTATGTGGGTATATCTATGTTCCATTGGTCTTCGTGTCTGTTTTTGGAAAACACACAATTTGAGAAGAAAAAAGAATGAAGAGGAATGAAGAAAGCTTAAGGTGACTTAGGGACAGTATGAAAAGAGCAAATATTTGGGTTACTGAGCTTCAAGAAAGACTTGAGAAAGTCAAAGTTATAGAAATCTTTATCAAAGAAATAATAGCAGAAAACATTCCAAACCTGGAGAAGGAAAGAAATATCCAGGTACTGGTAGGTCCAAGGTCAACAGTCTGATTTAACTACATCATGTCTACCCAAATATATCTCATTATCAAGCTCTCACCATAAAATATAAAGAGAAGATCTTGGAGTCTGCAAGAAGAAAGAAAATATTTAGAGGTACCCCAATTCATCTGAAAGTTGAGTTCCCAGTAGAAATATTACAATCCAGGACCAGGTGGCATGAGGTTCTCACAGTACTGAAGGAAAAAAATCTCAGCCAAGAAAATTGTATCTTGCTAAGCTATCCTTTAGAAATGAAGATGGAGTAAAGGTTTTCCCAAACAAACAAAAGCTGAGAGAATATATCTCCACCAGACCTGTTTTACAGGAAGTGCTAAAGGAAGTTCTTTAAATTGAAAGAAGGTGACATTAATGAGGATGAAAGTATAAAACTTACTGATAAGCATAATCACCCAAACAAATTCAGAATGCTCTAATATTGTACACATGGTGCATAAATCATTCATAAATTTGGTATGAAGGATGAAAACAGTCAAAAGCAATAACTACCATTAATATGTTAAGTGACATATAATCCAGAAAGATGGAAATTGGGATACTTAAAATTCAAAATGTGGGAAGGAATAGAATACAACCAGAGAGTTCTTTATTATCATGTCACTTGCTATCATTTCAAAATAGCTAGTTATACTGAAAAGGTGTTCTTTTGTAAGCCTCATGGTAACTACAAAGCCAAAATCGTTAATAGATAAATAAAAAATAATAAGCAAGGAATAAAGTCACATTAATAGAATATTTCACTTAACCTCAAGGGAAGATTATTAAACAGAAAGGAACTACAACAAAACTAGAAAACAAGTTACATGATAATTGAACTAAGACTTTATCAATTATTAACTTCAATGCAAATGGATTAAATTCTCTAAGTAAAAGAGAGAGTGTGACTGAATGGACACAAAAACAAAACCCAATTATATGTTGCTTATAAGAAACTTTCTTCACCTCTAAGGACACAGTGTGAAAATGTAGGGATGGAATAAGATATTTCATGTAAACAGAGGCCATAAAAAGCATGAGTAGCCATGCTAATATCAGATAAAATAGAGTTGAAAACAACTACAACAGAATATACACTGATTAAAGGGTCAATTCAGCAAGAGAAAATAGCAAATTATAAATAGGCACCCAATATTGGAGCAGTCCAATATAGAAGGTAAGTACTAATAGACCTAAAAGGAGACATAAACTCTAACACAATAATAGCTGAGAACTTTAATACCCCAATTTCAGCAATGGATGGATCATTCATACAGAAAATCAATGGAGAAACAGCAGAGTCAAATTGAAACCTAGATCAAATGGACCCCACTGACATCTACAGAACATTCCATCCAACAGCTACAGAATACACATTTTTCTCTTCAAAACATGGAACATTCTCTAGGACAGATCACATGATAGGATACAACACAGTCTCAACAAAGTTTTAAAAAATTGAAATCATATCGTATTTTTTCTGACTACAATGCAATAAAGCTAGAAATCAATAACAAAACTATACAAACATATGGAAATGAAACAGCTTACTTTTGAAAATTCAATGAATCAAGGAAGAAATCAAGATAAAAATTGAAAAATTTCTGAAGCAAATGAAAATGGAGACACAACATATTAAAACTAATGGGATACAGCAAAAGCAGTACTGAGAGGGAATGCTATAGCAATCAATGCCACATCAAAAAAGATTTCAAACAAACAACTCACCACTGCATCTCAAGGAACTAGAAAAATAAGAATGAATTAAATCCCAAATTAGCAAAAAGAATGAAATAACATAGAGCAAAAGTAAATGAAATGGTGTTGGAAATTGTACAAATATATGCAAAATAAATAATATAAAAATTAATAAAATAAAGAGCTGGTTCCTCAAAAAATAAACAAAATAGACAAAGCATTAACTACACTGAAAGAGAAGACTCAAATAAGCTGAGACAAAAAGAAACATTACAACTGACATAACAGAAATACAAAAGATAATTAGAGATTATTGTGAAAAACTATATGCTAATCGGTTTGAAAATCTAGAAGAAATGGACAAATTTCTTGACATGTACAGTTTACCTAGACTAAATCATGAATAAACATCAAACCCGAACAGACTAATGACAAATAATAAGACTGAATCACTAATAAAATACTTCACATCAAAGAAAAACCCAGAACCAGATGATTTAACTTTTGAATTCTACCAAACCTTTAAAGAAGAACTAATGCCAATTGCCTTTAAGTTATTCCAAAAATAGAATAGGAAGAAATTCTTCCAAATGAGGCCAGCATATCCCTGGTACCAAAACCAGATAAGGAAACAAGAACAACAAAAGAAAACTACAGGCCAATATCCTTGATGAACATAGATGCAAAAAATTCAACAATATACTAGCAAACTGAATCAACTGTACACTAAAATGATTATCTATCATGATCAACTGGGATTCATTCCAGGTTTGCAAGAATGGGTTAATATACACAAAATAGTAAACAAGATAAACCAAATCCATAAGACGAAGGACAAAAACCATATGATCATTTCAATTGATGTAGAAATGCTATTCAACATCTCTTCATGATTAAAACACTGGAACACATTGGTCAAACAAGGAACATTTGAAAACATGTTCAATGCCATTGATCATCAGAGAAATACAAATCAAAACCACAAGGAGATATCACCTCACCCAAGTAACAATGGCTAATATCAAAGAGACTAAAGATAACAAATGTTGCCAGGGTGTGGAGTGGAGGGAAACCTTGCACACTGTTGGTGGGAATATAAATTAGTATATTCATTATGGAAAACAGTATGGAGGTCCCTAAAATAAAAATTGAAAATAGAACTACCATGTAATCCATCAATCTCATTCCTGAGTATATATCTAAAGGAAATGAAATCAATATATTTAAGACACATTCGCAGTCCTGTGTTCATTACAGTACTATTCATGATAGCCAAGAAATGGAAACACCCTAAGCATCCATCAACTGATGAATGGATAAAAATGTAGTACATGTATACAATGAATACCATTTAGCCATAAAAAGGATTGAAATCCTGTCATTTGTGATAACATGGATAGAATTGGAGATCATTGTGTTAAGTGAAATAAGCTAGGCACAGAATGACAAGTACTGCATGACCTCATTCATATGTGGAATGTAAAATATTAGATTTCATAGAAGTTGAGAGTAGAATAGTGGTTACCAGAGCTCAAAGATAGTGAGGAAGGTGGGGAGGTATGGGGGAAGTTTTATGAATGGGTGCTAATTTAGTTGGATCGGGGCAAGAAATAGGATTGCTCTTGCACAGCATGGGACTAGAGAAAATGATTACGTAACTTTACCTTTCAAAATGCAAGAAGAAAGAATTTTGAGTTCTCATCAATAAGAATTGAAAAATGAGGAGACAAATATATTTAACCTGATTTAAACATCATGCAATGTATTACTTGTATTAAATAATACATGGTAACCCTATTAATATGTACAACTTTTGTGCTTTTGTGTACCAGTTAAAATTTTTTAAAAATATTTGATTGGGTTATTTGTATTCTTGATATAAAGTCTTTTAAGTTCTTTATAGATTCTGGAGATTAGTGCTCTATCTGAAGTGTGTGTGGTAAAGATTTTCTTCCACTCTGCAGGCTCTCTCTTCACATTGTTGATTGTTTCCGTTGCTGAGAAAAAGGTTTTCAGTTCGAATCTATTCCAATTATTGATTCCTGCTTTTATTTCTTGTGCTACGGGAGTCATGTTAAGGAAATCTGGTCCTAAGCTGACAAGATGAAGATTCGGGCCTACATTTTCTTCTGTTAGGTGCAGGGTCTCTGGTCTAATTCTGAGGTCCTTGATCCATTTTGAGTTGATTTTTGTGCAGGGTGAGAGAGAGAAGTTTAGTTTCATTCTGTTGCATATGGATTTCCAGTTTTCCCAGCACCATTTGTTGAAGAGGCTATCTTTTCTGCATTGCATATTTTTTGCACCTTTGTCTAGTATGAGGTAACTGTATTTATGTGGGTTTGTCTCTGTGTCTTCTATTCTGTACCATTGGTCTACTTGTCTATTTTGGTACCAATACCATGCCACTTTTGTTACTTTTGCTCTGTAGTATAGGTGAAGGTCTGGTATTGCGATAAACCCTGCTTCACTCTTCCTGCTAAGGATTGCTTTAGCTACTCTGGGTCTCTTATTCTTCCAAATGAATTTCATGACTGCTTGCTCTATTTCTGTGAGGTACATCATTGGGATTTTAATTGGAATTGCATTGAATCTGTATAGCACTTTTGGTAGTATGGCCATTTTGACAATATTAATTCTGCCTATCCAAGAACATGGGAGATCTTTCCATCTTCTAAGGTTTTCTTTAATTTCTTTCTTTAGTATTCTGTAGTTCTCATTGTAGAGGTCTTTCACCTCTTTTGTTAGATTGATTCTCAAGTATTTTATTTTTTTGAGGTTATTGTGAATGGGGTAGTTTTCCTACTTTCTCTTTCAGAGAATTCGTCACTTATGAATAAAAATGCATTAGATTTATGAGCATTGATTTTATATGCTGTTAGTTTACTGGATTCATTTATGAATTACAGAAGTTTTCTGTTGGAATTTTTCAGCTCCTCTAAATGCAGAATCATGTCATTGGCAAACTGATAGTTTACATTCTTTTCCTATTGGCATCCCTTTAATTTCTTTGGTCTGTCTAATTGCTCTGGCTAGAGTTTCAAGGACGATGTTGAATAGAAGTGGTGAAAGAGGGCATCCCTGCCTTGTTCTAGTTTTTAGGGGGAATGTTTTCAGTTTTTCTCCATTTAGAATGATATTAGCCATGGGTTTAGCATAGATGGCCTTTACAATGATTAGGAATGTTCCTACTATCCTTATTTTTTTCTAGTGTTTTGAGCATGAAGGGGGGCTTTATTTTATCAAAGGCTTTTTCTGTATCTATTGAAATAATCATGTGATTCTTAACTTTAAGTCTGTTGATATGGCGAATTACATTTATTGATTTCCTTATGTTGAACCAACCTTGCATCCCTGGAATGAAACCCACTTGATCATGCTGCACTATCTTTTTAATATGTTTTTGTGTGTGATTTGCTAAACTTTTGTTAAGAAGTTTTGCACCTATGTTCATTAGGGATATTGGTCTGAAGTTTTCTTTCCTCCATGTGTCTTTGTCTGGTTTTGGTATCAGGGTGATATTAGCTTCATAGAATGAGTTTGGAAGGGTTCCTTCCTCTTCTATTTCATGTATTTATTTATTTTTATGTGGTTCTGAGGATCAAACCTAGTGCCTCACACATGCTAGGCAAGTGCTTTACCACTGAGTTACAACTCTAAACCCTATTATATGACTCTTAAAAAAATAAAAGTAACTCAAAATTTAGTGCAAAGGTATATTTTGGAAAACTATTAAATTATTGGATAATTTGTTTAGATGACTACTTAAAATACTAGAAGAACTTTAGACATATACATAACTATGTAAAGTAAGGACAAAAGCAAACTCATTATCCTTAAATGTCAATTATTTCATGTATTTGTTAAGATTTTCAACAGATATTGTTGTGGCAGTTATTAAAGTGCCAGGCATTATACTAGGTACTTGTTAATGAAGCAAAACAGAAAAATAATTTGTCCTCATGGAGCTTATTTTCTTGCTGTGGAAAAATGAGATTGGATAGATGATGGTTAATTTGTACTTTTCCTTTTGTATTTTCCCTGATTTTGATTTTAAAATAAGCTTATATTAATTTGTTCTTATTGAATTAAAAAGTAAAAATACTAAAAACCTAGATAGAGGAAAACAATTCTCAAGGGAGTCTTTAGGGGAATAAAAGAGTCAGCAATTATCTACTCTAAATTAGTTATAACCCTCCCTCCCAAAATTAGACACTGCTTATACCAGTGGGAGAAAAAAGACAATAAGCGATGATAAGAAGTCTAATAGTATGATGGTAATAACTTCAATATGACTATAAATTGTTCTTTTTTTGGGTTGAAAATAAAACATTTCAATTAGTAATAAATTTTGCTATAAAGATAGAAAGCTACATTAGAGAAAAAGGAAATAAAAAGTTAGAAGTCTCAGGACCATACAAATATATTTGGTAAGTGGAGACTTTATAAGAAATGATTTAGCTTTCTGGAGTAATTATAAGACTTGTGAAATTCATCCAGGCACATGCCTGTAATCCCTGTGGTTCGGGAGTTTGAGGCAGGAGGTCGAGAGTTCAAATCCAGCCAGGCCCTAAGTAACTTAGTGAAACCCTGTCTCAAAAAAAATTGTGAAATTCATAAGCAAAATAAAACACTGAAAAAAGTATTTTTGCACATATAAAATTCACTTTATTTTCACTTTAATCATATATAGTAAGTACTGATTCCTAGACAATATTAAAAGATTAATCTTCCAATACATCAAAATTTTCAAAGAGGGAAATAAATATATCCAAAAAATTGAAAAGGATCAATACTATTAATAAAGGAATAAAAGAGAAAAGAAAATATTGAGATGGTGTTTTTAAAAATTATTGTTTGGTAAAGATTATAATGATGATAACAGTGGCAAACAGCATGCTTTCTATCATTTCCCCTTTGACTTAGTCTGTTAAGGATCCTACAATAAAATATCTTATACTGGATAAATTTCAAACAATAGAAATTTATTTCTCACAGTTCTGGAGACTAAGAAGCTCAAGGTCAAGGTGCTAGCAGATTTGGGATCTAGTGAAGACTTGCTGTCAGATTCACAGATGATGCTTTCTATTGTATCCTTACAATGGTTAGAAGGGTGAAAAAGCTCACTCAGGTCTATTTTACAAGGTCATTAATCCCATTTATGAGAACTTCTAACCTCCTCCCAAAGACCCCAGTTCTTAACTACCACATCAGGGTTATGTTTTAACACAGGATTTTGGGAGGACAAAAATATTCAAAGCATAGCATCTATATATTCTTCATAGATATAACTAATTAAACTATCCATCTCAGCACAAAAATGGTATCAGAAAGCTTATTAATATTAGTTTCACTGACTGTCAATAAAACTTGAGACTTAAGATGAAATGTTTTTGACATCACATATATGTATCAAAATATCAATAATAGGACTGGGGTTGTGGCTCAGGGGTAGAGAGTGCTTGCCTAGCATGCATGATGCACTGGGTTCAATTCTCAGCACCACATATAAACAAATAAAATAAAGGTTCATTGACAACTAAAATAAATATTTTAAAAAATATCAATAATAGATGGCAATATTTTTGGTAATTTAATTTTTTTCATTTTATTTTGTAATGGTATTTTATGAATTTGTAAGTATGAATAAGGTGGACATTTACACATATAAACAATAGCTTGCATTTAAATTACAAAATCTTATTAGGAAATGTTACCCCAAATTTATTTTTCTAAGATTAGAAAGAAAAAAAATCACAAAAATCTGGATAAACTTATCCAACAGAAACTTGATATTTGTGTGAAGAAAAGCCAAAAATTGAGAACTACAAGAGATGAGAAACACAGAGGTGGATCATAATTCAGCAACAATGAATTGTTTTACATTGCTAAATTATTTTGAAAATCATTTATAAGTCTAATGTAATTTTTATCTTAACCTCAAATAATTTATATTAGAATATTATGAAAAGATTCTCAGGATCACGTAGAGGAATAAATAATGAGCTTAGCCAGGGAAATTTTGAAAATGAAGAAAATTAAAGAGGCCTTGTCACATCACTGATTCTAACTTCATCTCCCTCCATATCCCTAACTCACTGTAAACTACAATAGCTTCGAAGATGTGGAACTAGTACAGTAATCAATCTGTGGATCAATGGAAATAGTTCAGCACAAAAATAATCACTCCCATTACTATTATACCACTACCAACAAAACTTTTGACTTCATAAAGAATTTATAATATATTGAACATGACCTTATAGATTAATGGGGAAAATAGATTATTCAGTAAATGTGCTGGGATAGTAGGTTAAGTAGTTGAAAAACAAATTTATATCCCAAATTATATTCCTTATACCAGACCTATTAAATAGTTGACCATGAAAAAGAAAATATAAAGAGTATAAGAAAATAAAAATTGATATTCGTTTAATTCTAATTGGGAAGGGACTTTCTGAATATAAACCAATGGAAGAAATCATAAAAAATACTGATGAATAAAATTATACAAAATTAAAACCTTCTTTACACAAATAGTACTCCACAGATGGTTTGTGCCATGAGTTTAGAGTGGAATATTGATAAGATCCAACTTGTGTTTTAAAAGATGACTCTGATTGCTTTTGGAGAATGGATTCTAAAGAGCTAAGAGTAAAAAAAATATAAAATATTTAGATAGGTTTTGCAATAGTTTATGAGAGAAGTGATTCTGACCTGGACTAGGAGTAATGGACATGGCTAAAATTTGTCATATTTGGGATACATTTTGAAAATAAGTTACTTTTTTCTAGAACCTTGGCTATGCAGTTAATTAGGAAAATAGGATAAAAGTTAGTGAGGTATCATGATCAGTGGGGCATTAAAACTTGCTAAAGGTGTGATTATATACTTATAGTTGGAAGGGAAGAGCCAATACAGAGGAAGATGTTGAAGATCAGGAAAGAGTAAATACTACTCTTGGTAGAGAAAAGTATCTGTTTTAGTCAGCTTTTTTGCTGCTGTGGCTAAAAGATCTGACCAGAACAATTTTTAGGAAGAAAAGTTTATTAGAGGCTTACAGTTTTAGAGGTTTCAATTCACAGACAGCAGGCTCCATTCCTCAGGGCTCAAGGTAAAGCTGAATATCATGGCAGAAGAGTGTGGTAGAGGGAAGCAATTCACATGATGATCAGAAAGCAAAGAGAGAGAGACTCCACTCTCCAGATATGAATATATACCCCATAGCCATGTCCCCAATGAACCATTTCCTCCAACCACATCCCATCTGCCTCTAGTTACCACTCTGTTAATCCCATCAGAGATTATTTCACTGATTAGTTTAAGGCTGTGGCACAATCATTTCTCCTCCAAACCTTCTTGCATTATCTCACACATGAGATTTTGGGGGACTCCACATCTAAACCATAACAGTGTCAGAGGAAGTGATAGTGGGGTGTGACCCAGAATACACATCAATGATTTAGCTTTGGTGGGAAGAAAGTAAACTTTATCTCATGAAATGGTTAAAAAAAAAGAAAAGGACTGGTACAAGATACTGCTATGCTTGTAAATGGTAGACCAAAAAGGTGCAGAAACCCATGTCTAAACTTCTGTGTGTGTGTGTGTGTGTGTGTGTGTGTGTGTGTGTGTGTGTTTGTGTGTGTTGGTAGTGGGGTGAAAGTATACTAGGACCAATGCAATCTAAATGCAGATTATTCTTTGAGCCAAAAGGAGAGTGCATGGCAAGTTCTCTTTGGCGGATCTGGCAGGAAACTAGTGAGGTGCAGATACTTCCAGTGCTGACAGGCAGATTTGCATGGAGGAGGCAGAAATAAACAAGAATCTCTAGGCCCTGAAGAAGTGCATCAGGGCCCTGGGACAAAACAAGGCTCACACCCCATTCTGGGAGAGCAAGTTGACACAGGTGCTGAGGGATTCTTTATTGGGGACGACTTGCATGATTGTCATGATCTCACTGGGCATAAACTCCTGTGAATATATTTTAAATATACTAAGAGCCAGGAGCAGTGGCACACACCTGTAATCCCAGTGGCTCTGGAGGATGAGGCAGGAGGATTATGAATTCAAAGCCAGGCTCAGCAACTTAGTGAGGTTCTAAGTAACTCAGTGAGACCCTGCCTGTAAATAAAATATAAACAATGACTGGAGATGTGGCTCAGTGATTAAGTGTCCCTTGGTTCAATCCCCTGTACCAAACAACAACAACAAAATACCCTAAGATATGCTGACAGAGACAAGGAGCTGAGTGCCCACAGTGGGCCCAGTGGAGAGCAGCCTACTCAAATGGAAACAGAAGAGAAGGAAATCATCTCTAATGGGGCCCTGATCACAGGATGTTTCTCTGAAGAGGAGGAGGAACTGTCTTCCCAGATGTCCAGTTTTAATGAAGCCATGACTCAGCTCAGGGCAATGAAGGAAAGAGCCATGGAAGGGCTCAAGGAAATTATTAAGCAAGGACCAGGCTGGTTTAAGCTTTCTGAGGTATCAGAGAAACCAGACTATGACCTGGAGACCTTTGTGAACAAAGCAGAATGTGCTATGGTTCAGCAAGCCTCAGTCCTGCAAGATGTCATCAAGGCCTTGTGCTTGGCCATGCAGCTGGCAAAGCAGGCTATCAAACAAATAAATGGCAAGAAATGACCCCGTGACAAGTGCAAATAAAGATCTGTTTGGTTTCACACAAAAACGGGCCATAGATATAAATAGACATTTCTCAAAAGAAGACATACAAATGGCCAAGAGGAATATGAAGAAACATTGAACATTGATAATCATCAGGGAAATGAAAATCAAACCAAATATGAGATATCACCTCTCATCTATTAGAATGGCTATGATATAAAAGACAGGCTGTAACATGTGTTGGTGAATGTATGGAGAAAGAATCCTTGAACACTAGTGGTGGGAATGTAAATTGGTATAGCTGTTACGGAAACCATTATGGAACTTCCTAAAAAAGTTAATAGTACAACTACAATATGATACAGACACCTGATTCTGGATATATATCTAAAGGGAATGAAATCAATATGTGGGACAAATATTTGTACTCCCACGTTTACTGAAGCACTATTCAGAGTAGCCAAGAAATGGAATCAACCTAAGTATTCATCGACAGATGAATAAAATGTGGCATATATGCACAATAAAACATTACTCAACTTTATTTCACTTAGCATCATGTCCCTCACTTTCATCTATAAATATATATCAAATTTTCAACAAATAAAAATAAAAAATTATCATAAGTTGAGATATAAACTATGAATAGAAAAAATGCTTTTTCTTCTTTTTAAAACAAAAGGCCCTGCATATTGAATTTACAGTGGACCCTGTAAATTATGTAGCTGGTCCTGATTAGGGCTCCTGAAGAGGGTAGTTAAGGTTTGGAATAATGCCTCAGGGGAATGGGAGATTGAATATATAATAGGATCTTCTAATATGATCTATGAATTTGGATTGACTCTAATTTACATTGTTATGTATCATCTGTCTTAAAGCATTCGACATCACTTTATCCATTACTGGTAGTTTCAGAACAAGTGTGATAGACATACATTACTGAAATCAAGGAAGCAGTCTTATGGAAGAGACACTGAGCAATGACTCTTTGAAAGCATTAACCCTCACACCAACAGAAAGAGTTCTCAAATTTCTGCAGTATTCATGTAGCAAACATTTAGCATTTAAATTTTCAAGGGTATTTGACACCTTCATTTCTGTGCCAACTTTCCCCTGTTTTAGGGAAATGGAGGATGTAGATTCTGTTCTGCATTTTGCCATTATTTTTTCAGCATTATCAGTGATTTTGTATTAGGCAAAAATAAAAATAGCACTTTGTGGCGAATTTCAGTCTTTTCTCAAAGACCGAGGAAGGAAGCTCGATCCTCTTAAATTCAGAAAGATTTGCTCAGGTTCAAAAACTCAATGACTCATATATTTGAAACATATATTTGTCTTTTCATCTTAAACTGGAAAGCTCCACTAAGATCACAAACTTTTCTTGCTTGACTGAAGCAGCAGCATTTTGAGAGGAGGTAAGTATAAACATTAATTTGGGTCTTGCAAGCTAACATCACTTTTTGCTTTTAGTCTGAGGTCATGTATTGGTTTTACTTCACCCATAGTCTCTCTAGGCTGGGGAAGAGAGGGGCATAAAAATGCAATTTCTCAGTGATGTTATTCTGAACTACTTTATTGTGCAGTTAGCAGTTTGGCCAGCGTTGTGTTCAGTGACCTGCCTGATTTCCTGTGCACACATACCTTCTTTCTTGCTTTTTTTGTAAATTCATTAGTTTTCATGACTCGAGACCAAAAACATTATCAAATGGGAAGTGTTTAGTGCTTCTGAGAAGTGATTTTCTGGTCTCACTTGAGTCGTTAGAGAATAGGCCTGCATCTAAAAAAATCTGACCTTTTCCAAGGAGAACAGTAGTCGAAGAGACAGATCAGTTGAATATTCAATGCTTTAAGTCACTCTTTGCATCAATATGTAATTCATAGATAAAGGATATATAGTGTGTCCCCAACATGGGGTACTTTATCTCAGCCCCCTACAAACTGAAGGCTCATGCATTTCTCCCGTTTTAGGAAAAACAAGTGGAGCTGCAACAGAAGACACAAGGAATTCAATAAAAAGGCAAACTCAGAAGTTGTAGTTTTTCTGACTGGAGTGACATGAAATCTTAGAGCAGTTTTGATTTGCATTTCTGTAATGGCTAGAGATGTTGAACATTTTTTCATATTTGTTGATTGTAGTTCATCTTCTATGAAGTGTCTGTTCAGTTCTTTAGCCCATTTATTGATTGGGTTGTTTCGTTTTTTGAGTTCTTTATATATTCTGGAGATTAATGCTCTATCTGAGGTGCTTGTGGGGAAAGATTTTCTCCCATTCTGTAGGCTCTCTCTTCACGTTATTGAATGCTTCCTTTGCTTGCAAAGAAGCTTTTTAGTTGATTCCATCCCATTTATAGATTCTCACTTTTATTTCTTACAGTTTAGGAGTCTTGTTAAGGAATTCAGTTCCTAAGCCTTCATGGTGAATATTTGGACTTACTTTTTCTTCTGTTAGGTGCAAAGTCTCTGTTCTAGTGCCTAAGTCTTTGATCCACTTTGAATTGAGTTTTGTGCAGGGTGAGAGATAGGGGTTTAATTTCATTTTGCTACATATGAATTTCCAGTTTTCCCAGCACCATTTGTTGAAGAGGCTATCTTTTCTCCAGTGTATGTTTTTGGCACCTTTGTCTAGTATGAGATAACAATATTTATGTGGGTTTGTCTCTGTGTCTTCTATTCTGTACCATTGGTCTACATGTCTGTTTTGGTGTCAATATCATGCCATTTTTGTTACTATTGCTCTGTAGTATAGTTGAAGTTCTGGTATTGTGATGCCTCTGGCTTTGCTTTTTTGGTAAGAATTGCTTTGGGTATACTGGGTCTCCTATTTTTCCAAATGAATTTCATGATTGCTTTTTCTAATTTTATGAGAATGTCATTGGTATTTTAATAGGAATTGCATTAAATATGTATAACACTTTTCGTAGTTTGGCAATTTTGACAAAGTTAATTCTGCCTATCCAAAAGCGTGGAGATCTTTCCATCTTCTAAGGTCTTTTTCAATTTCTTTCTTCAGTGTTCTGTAGTTTTCATTGTAGAGGTCTTTCACCTCTTTTGTTAGATTGGTCCCCAAATATTTTTTGAGTCTATTGTGAATGGCATACTTTTTCATATTTCTCTTTCAGCAGATTCATCACTGTTGTATAGGAATGTGTTTGATTTATGGGTGTTAATTTTATATCCTGCTATTTTGCTGAATTCATTTATTAGTTCTAGAAGTTTTCTGGTGGAATTTTTTGGATTTTCTAAGTTCTTCTTTTCCTATCTGTATCCCTTTAATTTCTTTCTTCTAATTGCTCTAGCCAAAGTTTTAAGAACAACATTGAATAAAAGTGATGAAAGAGGGCATCCCCATCTTGTTCTAGTTTTTAGAGGGAATGCTTTCAATAATTTTTTCCATTTAGAATAATGTTGGCCTTGGGTTTAGCATAGATAGCTTTTACAATGTTGAGGTGCGTTCCTGCTATCCCTAGTTTTTCTAGTGTTTTAAACATGAAGGCTGTTATATTTTGTCAACTGCTTTTTCTGCATCTATCGAGATGATAACATGATTCTTGTTTTTAGCACTACTGATGTGATAAATTATGTTTATTGGTTTTCATATGTTGAACCAACCTTGCATCCCTGAGATGAACCCCACTTGATCATGGTGCACTGTCTTTAATATGATCTGTATGCAATTTGCCAGAATTTTGTTGAGAATTTTTGCATCTATGTTCATCAGGGAGTTTGGTCTGAAGTTTTCTTTCCTTAATGGGCCTTTGTCTGGTTTTGGTATCAGGTGATGCTAGCCTCATGGAATGAGGTTAGTAGGGTTCCCTCCTTTTTTATTTCATAGAATAATTTGAGGAATATTGGTGTTAATTCTTCTTTGAAGGTCTTGTAGAATTTGGCTGAGAATCTGATCCTGGGCTTTTCTTAATTGGTAGGCTTTGATAGTGTCTATTTCTTTGCTTGAAATTGATCTTTTTAAATTGTGTATGTCCTCCTGATTCAGTTTGGGTATGTCCCATGTCTCTAGAAATTTGTCAATGTCTTTAAGATTTTCTATTTTATTGGAGTATAAATTTTCAAAATATTTTCTGGTTATCTCTTGTATTTCAGTAGTGTCCGTCATGATATTTCCTTGTTCATCACAAATTTTAGTAATTTAATTTTTCTCTCTTTTTCTCTTTGTAAGCCGGACTAAGGGTTTATCAGTTTTATTAATTTTTTCAAAGAAACAACTTTTTGTTTTATCAGTTTTTTGAATTGTTTCTTTTGTTTCAATTTCATTGATTTCAGTTCTGATTTTAATTATTTCCTATCTTCTATTACTTTTGGTGTTGATTTGTTTTTCTTTTTCTAGGTCTTTGAGGCATAACATTAGGTCATTTATTCATTGACTTTCTGTCCTTTTAATGAATGAGCAATGAACTTTCCTCTTAGCACTTTCTTCATCACGTCCCAAAATTATTGATATGTTTTATTAGTGTTCTCATTTACCTCTAAGTATTTTTAAATTTCATCCCTGATTTCTTCTGCTATCCATTTGTAATTTAATGATGTATTATTTACTGCCCATTTTATCATTGATTTAAAAAAATTAAAAATTTTTATTTGTTCTAATTAGTTATACATGACAGTAGACTGCATTTATGTATTTTGATAAATAAAGCATAAATGGACTATACTTTCCCATTTTTCTGATTGTACATGTTGTAGGATCACATCGGTCATGCAATCATATATGCACATGAAGTAATAATGTCATTGATTTCTAATTTCTTTCCTTTATGGTCTGATAGAATGGAGGGTATTATCCCTATTTTTTTTGTTTTTGCTATGAGTTGCTTTGTGGCATATGATATAGTCTATTTTAGGAAAAGATTTGTGTGCTGCTGAGCGTATTCACTTGATGAATTAAATATTATATATATGTCTGTTAAATCTAAATTATTGATTGTATTATTTAGTTCTATAGTTTATTTAGTTTTTGTTTGGAGGATCTATTCAGTAGTGAGAAAGGTATGTTAAAGTCACTCAGTATTATTGTGTTGTGGTCTATTTGAATCTTGAAATTGAGAAGGGTTTGTTTGATGTATATAGATACTCCATTGTTTGGAGAATAAATATTTATGGTTGTTCTGATTTGCTGATGCATAATTCCCTTAAGAAGTATGAAATGTTCTTCTTTGTCCCTTCTGATTAACTTTGTCTTGAAGTCCACTTTATCTCATATGAGGATGGAAACTCCTGCTTTCTTTACAAGATCCATGTGAGTGATATGTATTTTCCCATTCCTTCACCTTCAGTCCGTGGATGTTGTTTCCTATGAAGTAAGTCTCTTGGAGACAGCATATTATTTAGTCTTGGTTTTTTTTTTTTTTTTTTTGCAGTGCTGGGGATCAAACCCAGGGCCTTGAGCTATCTCCCCAGCCCTTTAGTCTTGTTTTTTAAATCTGATCTGCCAGTCTTTGTCTTTTGCTTGATGAGTTTTGACCATTAACATTTAAAGTTATTATAGAGATGTTATTTGTATTCCTGTCATTTTGGTTTATTTCTGGTTTTTAACATGACTTAGTTTCTCCTTTTATTGACTATTCCTTTAGTGTATTTCCTCCATGCTGGTTTTCACTTTTTTTTTCATTTCCACTTTATGGAATAGTTTGTTGAGAATGTTCTGTAGTGCAGGTTTTCTAGTTGTGAATTCTTTTAACTTTCATTTATCATGGAAGGTTTTTATTTCATTTTCAAATCTGAAGCTTAATTTTGCTGGATATAAAATTCTTGGTTGGCATCCATTTTCTTTCAGAACTTGATAAATATTATTCCAGAAACTCCTATCTTTGAGAGTCTGGGTTGATAAATCAACTCAGATCCCAATTGGTTTCCTCCTCTACATAATCTGACATTTTCTTGCACAGACTTTAAAATTCTATTCTTATTCTGTATGTTGGGCATTTTCATTATAATGTGACTTGGTGTGGGTCTGTTGTAATTTTGTACATTTGGGGTCCTGTAAGCCTCTTGTGTTTGTTTTTCCATTTCATTCTTTAGGTTTGGGAAATTTTCTGATATTATTTTATTGAAAAGATTGTGCATTCTTTTGGTTTGTATCTCCACACTTTTATCTATTCTGATAAATCTTAAATTTGGTCTTTTCATGTTTTCCCACAATTCTTAGAAGGTCTGTTCATTGTTCTTACCATCTTCTCTGGGTGTTCAACTTTATTTTCAAGATTATACATTTTGTCTTCATTGACTGAGGTTCTGTCTTCCAAGTGGTCTAGTCTGTTGGTGGTGCTTTCCACTGTATTTTTAATTTGGTGTATTGATTTCTACATTTTGAGGGTTTCTGCTTTATTTCTTTTCAGAATGATTATCTCTTTTTTGAAGTGATCTCTTACCTCCTGAAATTTATCCCTGATTTCACTCCATACATTGTCCTTTACATCATGGATTGGTTTAACTATGTACATTCTAAACTACTTCTTTGACATTTCTTCTAATCTTTTGTCAATGGATTCTACTATTGGACTGTCTTGGTTTGTTTGGGTAGCTTTGTCCCTCATTTTTTCATGTTTTTTGTGTATCTTCCCATGTAGTGGTGTGGATATAAGGTAGTGCAGTTTCTCCTTGTAGATTTATAGTGTCTCTGAAGGTTTCCAGTACCTCACTTTTGAGGTGGAGACCAACAGTAACAGCAACCAGTGCAAACAATATATAACCTTCAACCAAATAGTTCCTATTTAAACTTCTACAGTTTTGTCACAATAAACAGAATGATGTGTTCAATTATTGTCTACAATATAAGCAGTTAGTTTGCAAAAGGGTTTACAATTTCAAATAGTGGACAAAGAGAGAACAGAAGTGGTGTAGGATGTGCTGTTTAGGAGGAAGGTGGAAAGAACATAGAAGTAAAAAATATAGGAAGAGTGAAATGAAATATTGGAGGTTGGCTGTCAGCAGAAGAGAGAAATAATTCAGGGTGACAGGGAAGTGAGAGGAAAAATATATATAAAGTAAAAATTTCTTAAATAAAATTAGAAAGAAAAAATTAAAACTTAAAGAAAACACATCAAAACTGTAATATACAATTCAGACATACCCGTCCTCAATAAATTGATGCATGAAAAATACTTGGTTTCAAAAATGGTAGAAATGAGTGTGAAAATAAAAGAAAAGAATAAAAAAGGGATCTCAATGCAAAATTGGAAAACTGTTTCTGTTGGAGCTTAAAAGTTTCTCAGCTTCCCTTTCAGCAGGTAGGTGGGGTTGTCTGGTATATGATGCTAGCTCCACCCTCAGAATGAGTGGGGTTTCTAGGTATGCTCCGGTCTCTTTGCTGGGTGCCACTTGGTCTGGAGATTTCAAGTCAGCACACCACCGGGGCTGAGCAATTGCCAGTCCACACAGGAAGACTGAACCCCAGGAATCTCCTTTGGGTTCCATTTGTGTGATGTAGGAGCCTATCCTTGGCCCCTTATGTGGCCTGTGAACTCCATGATTTCTGGTGTCTGGTTTAGTCTCCAGAGTCAATCTCTCTTGCCATCCCCCTTTTGGATTCTCAGTCAGGTGCTTCTCTCCCAGCCAGTCCTGAGGGTTGGGTGCCAGGACCTGTGCACTGGTGGCAGAGCTGTGTTCTGGATCTGATGGGTCTGGCAGCTAAGAAGTGTGTGAGGCCCAGCCATATCTGGGACTCAGCTGTTGTGTCAGGCAGACCAAGGTGAGGCACTGAGACCTGTTGGCCAGCCACGAAGCTCCCTGCTATGGGCCTATTTGGAGGCTAGGAAAGGGTTGGGGGACAGGGGACTGTGGAGCAGGAGTGCCCTCTTGAGTCCTGGACTGATGCCAGACTTGGCAGGTCCAGGGGACTGGTGGATGCCCAACTGGGGAAGGACTCAGGGACCAGGCTAGTGCCAGGACCCTGCAAGTGCCAGCTCATGTGGGCTGAGAGCAAAATGCCCTCCCTTATTCTTCCAACCTTCTTTTTTTTGTTGGTAGGGGGAACCCAGGATTGAACTTATGGGTACTTGACCACTGAACCACATCCCCAGCTGTTTTTTGTATTTTATTTAGAGAGCTGGTCTCACTGAGTTGCTTGGTGTCTCACTTTTGCCAAGGCTGGCTTTGAACTCCCCATCCTCCTGCCTCAGCCTCCCAATCTGCTGTGATTACAGGCATGTGCCACCATACCCAACCCTCTTCCAACCTTCTAATCCACTGTAGCCAGCCCCTTCAGTCTCCGTAGCCCTCAGGACTTACAGAACTGAGGAGACCCCGGCTCTCTCCAGCCTCTCTAACCTGCGTTCCCCATGGCAAAATGCTCCCAGTTTCTGACTTTTCATGGGATTGCTAGGCTCAGACAGGTCAACACAGACCTGACTGCAAAGACACGAATTGGTTTCAGGTTTTTGTAGGCTCTGCCATGCTGTAGTCCCAAGATTGCTCCTGGACTCAGACAACTGATAAAATCTGGTGGAGAGTTTATTTTTAAAAAATTAATAAAATAAATAGTTGGTTCTTTGAAAAAATAAATAAAATTGATAAACCCTTAGCCACACTAACAAAGAGAAAGAGGGAGAAAACTCAAATTACTAAAATTCGGAATGAACAAGGAAACATCACAACAGACAAGAGTGAAATACAAAACATAATTAGAAGCTATTTCGAAAATCTATACTCCAACAAAACAGAAAACCTTGAAGACATCAACAAATTTCTAGAGACATATGAACTACCTAAACTGAATGAGGAGGACATACACAACTTAAATAAACCAATTTCAAGCAATGAAATAGAAGAGGTCATCAAAAGCCTACCAACAAAGAAAAGTCCAGGACCAGATGGGTTCTCAGCCGAGTTCTATAAAACCTTTAAAGAAGAGCTCATTCCAATACTCCTCAAACTATTCCATGAAATAGAAGAGGAGGGAACCCTACCAAACTCGTTCTATGAAGCCAATATCACCCTGATACCTAAACCAGAGAGAGACACATCAAGGAAAGAAAATTTCAGACCAATATGCTTAATGAACATCGATGCAAAAATTCTCAACAAAATTTTAGCAAATCGCATACAAATATATATTAAAAAGATAGTGCACCACGATCAAGTGGGTTTTATCCCAGGGATGCAAGGTTGGTTCAACATTCGGAAATCAATAAATGTCATTCACCATATCAACAGACTTAAAGTTAAGAATCACATGATTATTTCAATAGATGCAGAAAAAGCATTTGATAAAATACAGCATCCCTTCATGCTCAAAACACTAGAAAAAATTGGGGTAATGGGAACATTCCTAAACATTATAAAGGCCATCTACGCTAAGCCCATGGCTAATATCATTCTAAATGGTGAAAAACTGAAAGCGTTCCCCCTAAAAACTGGAACAAGGCAGGGATGTCCTCTTTCACCGCTTCTATTCAACATCGTCCTTGAGACTCTAGCCAGAGCAATCAGACAAACCAAAGAAATTAAAGGGATACGAATAGGAAAAGAAGAACTCAAACTATCCCTGTTCGCTGATGACATGATTATATATTTAGAGGAACCTGGAAATTCCACCAGAAAACTTTTAGAACTCATAAGTGAATTCAGTAAAGTAGCAGGTTACAAGATCAATGCTCATAAATCCAATGCATTTTTATACATAAGTGATGAATCTTCAGAAAGAGAAATTAGGAAAACTACTCCATTCACAATAGCATCGAAAAAAATAAAATACTTGGGAATCAATCTCACAAAAGAGGTGAAAGACCTCTACAATGAGAACTACAGAACACTAAAGAAAGAAATTCAAGAAAACCTTAGAAGATGGAAAGATCTCCCATGTTCCTGGATAGGCAGAATTAATATCGTCAAAATGGCTATACTACCTAAAGTTCTATACAGATTCAATGCAATTCCAATTAAAATCCCAATGATGTACCTCGCAGAAATAGAGCAAGCAATTATGAAATTCATCTGGAAGAATAAAAAACCTAGAATAGCTAAAGCAATCCTCAGTAGCAAGAGCGAAGCAGGGGGTATTGCAATACCAGATCTTCAACTCTACTACAAAGCAATAGTAACAAAAACGGCATGGTATTGGTACCAAAATAGACAGGTAGATCAATGGTACAGAATAGAGGACATGGACACAAACCCAAATAAATACAATTTTCTCATACTAGACAAAGGTTCCAACAATATGCAATGGAGAAAAGATAGCCTCTTCAACAAATGGTGCTGGGAAAACTGGAAAACTATATGCAATAGAATGAAACTAAACCCCTATCTCTCACCCTACACAAAACTCAACTCAAAATGGATCAAGGACCTCGGAATCAGACCAGAGACCCTGCATCTTATAGAAGAAAAAGTAGGTCCAAATCTTCAACTTGTTGGCTCAGGATCAGATTTCCTTAACAGGACCCCCATAGCACAAGAAATAAAAGCAAGAATAAACAACTGGGATAGATTCAAACTAAAAAGCTTTCTCTCAGCAAAGGAAACTATCAGAAATGTGAAGAGAGAGCCTACAGAGTGGGAGAATATATTTGCCAACCATACCTCAGATAGAGCGCTAATTTCCAGAATCTATAAAGAACTCAAAAAACTCTACACGAAGAATACAAATAATCCAATCAACAAATGGGCTAAGGAAATGAACAGACACTTCACAGAAGAAGATGTACAAGTAATCACCAGATATATGAAAAAATGTTCAACATCCCTAGTAATAAGGGAAATGCAAATCAAAACCACCCTAAGATTTCATCTCACCCCAATTAGAATGGCGATTATCAAGAATACAAGCAACAATAGGTGTTGGCGAGGATGTGGTGAAAAAGGAACACTCATACATTGCTGGTGGGGTTGCAAATTAGTGCAACCACTCTGGAAAGCAGTGTGGAGATTCCTCAGAAAGCTTGGAATGGAAACACCATTTGACCCAGCTATCCCACTCCTTGGCCTATACCCAAAGGACTTAAAATCAGCATACTACAGAGATACAGCCACATCAATGTTCATTGCTGCTCAATTCACCATAGCCAGATTGTGGAACCAACCTAGATGCCCTTCAGTTGATGAATGGATAAAGAAACTGTGGCATATTTATACAATGGAATATTACTCCGCAATGAAGAATGATAAAATTATGGCATTTGTAGGCAAATGGTCGAAATTGGAGAATATCATGCTAAGTGAGATAAGCCAATCTCAAAAAACTAAAGGACAAATGATCTCGCTGATAAGCGGATGAGGACATATAATGGGGGGTGGGAGGGGCTAGCATTAGGTTTAGGGTTAGGTTTAGAGTTAGGCTAAGGAGAGCAGTAAGAATGAAGGAAAGAAGGACTGTGTAGAGGGAAAAGAGGGGTGGGAGGGGTGGGAGGGGTGGGAGGGGTGGGGGGGGAGGGGAAAAATATAATAAACATCATTACCCTATGTAAACGTAAAAAAAATAAGTAAATAAAAAAAAAATGATGGTGTGAAATTGCCAAAAAAAAAAAAAAAAAAAAAAATATCCTATTGAGTCAAGCAGTCTGTGGTTCAGGTAGGGCAGACTGCCCTTCCAGTCTCAGAATTTTTCACTCTAAGCCTCGGGGAGATGTGGTATTCCTGCTGTTTAAGTTCTCGGTACCTGAGCTAAGGGAAATGCTGCCTCATAGTAATCCATCATCTTTTCCTTAAGGGGTAAAAAAAAAAAAAACAAACCAAACTCTTAACCAGGCTCTGAACCCGCAGGCCAGCAGCACCTGGAGGCCAGTAGCACCTGCATACAATGCGTGTGCCTCAGGTGAGAGCAGCCTGCCCTGCCCAACTGTGGCTAGACCTTTCAGAAGCCTGCCCTTCAGAGAGGCAGGGTGTAATGGTTTGGATGTGAGGTGTCCCCCAAAAGCTCACGTGTGAGAATGCAAGAAGGCTGGAAGGAGAAGTGATTGGGTTAAGCTCTTAACTGAGTGGTAACTGGAGGGACCATAGGGTGTGCCTGGAGGAGGTGGGACATGGGGCGTGGCTTTAGGGTATATATTTGTATTTGGCAAGCGGAGCCGCCTCTCCCAGCCTCCGGATGATCACGTGAGCTGCTCCCCTCCGCCACACTCTTCCTCCATGATGTTCAGCTATGCCCGCAGCCGGAAGGAATAGAGTCGGCCTTCTATGAACTAAGAACTCTGAGACCGTGAGTCTTCAAATAAACTTCTCATCTAAATTGTTCTAGTCAAACCTAGTTGGGAAAAACACGGGGCCTCCCTTCTGGCACCAGGTCCAGTAGGCTGCTTGGTGTCTGGACTCTACTTTGAGGATGCAGCTGCTTTGCATCACTGACTAGGATTAGCTGCTTGCCATCTTGCTTTGGTGGAAGCAGCACAGCCAGGTGGAAGTAAGGGATGGCGTTTGCCATGCCTTTGCCACATCTGCGGGTGGCAGTGGTGTGCTCCAATAACCAGAACCGGAGCATGGAGGCGCACAGCATCCTCAGCAGACAAGGATTCAATGTCCGGTCCTTTGGAACAGGAGCTCACGTGAGGCTTCCAGGACCAGCACCCGACAAGCCAAATGTTTATGATTTCAGAACCACATATGATGAGATGTACCAGGATCTTCTTACGAAGGACAAACAACTCTACACACAGAACGGCGTTTTACATATGCTGGACAGAAATAAGAGACTCAAACCCCGACCGGAAAGGTTCCAGGACTGTCAAGATCCATTTGATCTGATCCTCACGTGTGAAGAGAGAGTCTACGACCAGGTGGTGGACCATCTGAATTCCAGAGAACAGGAAACCTGCCAGGCAGTGCATGTGATCAACGTGGACATCCAGGACAACCGTAAAGAGGCTGCCCTGGGAGCGTTCCTTATCTTTGAGCTCTGCCAGTGCATCCGGCACTTGGATGACATGGAGAACGAGATCGAAGACCTGCTGCAAACTTTTGAGGAGAGGCGTGGCAGGGCTTTCCTGCATACTGTCTGCTTTTACTGAAGAGGGTGGCCTCCTGCCCTCCAAAGCCACCTTCTTGAGCTTTCTTTTTTTGGTGGGGGGTTTACTAGGGATTGAACTTAGGGGCACTTGACCACTGAACCCCATCCTCAACCCTATTTCGTATTTTATTTAGGAACAGGTTGTCACTGAGTTGCTTAGTGCCTCACTTTTGCTGAGGCTGGCTTTGAACATACTAATCCTCCTGCCTCAGCCTCCTGAGGCAGGAGGCTTGCTTTCTTTTAATAATACGTTTTTCTTTCCTGATACATAATTTTTCTTTTAGGTATTCGGCCAGTGGACTGTGGTATTATGCAAACGTTATATATGAAAAGAGAAGATGCACATACATGCCAGATTAAAACGAAGTTTTTTTTCTGTGCCTTTTTTATTTATGAAGAGAATATAGATTATAAAGGGTTTTTTCTTTAACCAAAAAAAGAAAGAAGTATATAATACATCCCCCAACATATGTATCTTTAGCTGTGCCTGCCTTTCCCTTTTGGTCCCTCCTAACTTCGTGCACTAAAGTATTAAATAAATACTTAACTAAAGCAATGGGTTATATCTTGTTAAGAAGGAACCTGTTCAATAAATAGAGACCAATAAATAGATGCTTCTATCTTTAGGAGCAATCTCTTAACTGGGAATACAAATTAATTACATATGACATCCTCCAGTCAAAAATCTAACTTTGATTTAGCCATTCCACAATATGTCCTTATTTCAAAACATCTTTTTGTAAACCATAAACACATACACATTTTGTCAATTAAAATGATAAGGGACTGGGGATATAGCTAAATGCTGGAGTGCTTGCTTGCCTAGCACGTGAGCCTCTGAATTTGCTTCCCATCACTGCAAAAAAAGAAATGATAAGCAGCATGTATTTCATGCTGGTTTTCTTCTGTTTGCTCCTCCAGATGACTCTTCACCCTTCTAACATCCTGCTCTATGCCCCACAAGGAAGTTTATGTAACATGTCAATTTGGCTAGGTGGAACCACAGTGCCCAGAATTTCTGCTCCGGGCTACCAAGGGGAATTCCCCTATTAGAACTGAAGAGAAGGGAGGCAGCAGCTATTTTATAGAAAACACACCTTATTCGAATTATTCAATCAAAGGCTAACCTAGGTCCTGCTGTGAAGGTATTTTGCAGTTGTAATTAAAGTCTCTAATCAGTTTCTGTTGAGGAAATCAAAAGGAAGATTTTGTTAGGGCCTGGCCTAATCAGATGGAAGCCCTTTAAAAGGAAGGCTGAAGCCCTCCCTGAGAATAGAAAGCCAAAGCAGTGGAAAGAAAGAAACACTTTAGCTATTTCTACATCTAGGGATCTTCACACTGTTGTGGCTGATTTGCTGACTGTTGGCATGAGATACTGGTTGAGTCTGCAACTGCTCTGCCTTTGCCTGGACCTTCCTTCAATTTCCTCAGCCCCTGTTGGAGGGATTCTGCCTTCTTGTGATCTTCCCTTCCTGATTTCGTGCCCTGTGGACTTTGGACTTTCTAGACAGCATGATATTTGATTGGGTAAGGAAATTCCTTGTAATAACCCGCCTACACACACACAGACAGAAGTGATTTTGTGTACATATTTTGGGTGTATATCTCCCATTGGTTCTGCTTCTCTGGTTGAACATCAACTACGTACCTTGCTTGAGAGGGTCAGTAGTATAAGTAAATTCAGTGGGCTTCCCTGTTCTCTGGTTTCTGGTGGTAGATTAGGGGGAGGAAAAGTATGATGTTACAGAGGATTAATCCCTAATTATTTATTTTCTTGCCCTGACACCTTTCCTGCAGTTTGTCACAGACTAATTTGTGTTCCTTGACCATGTCATGGTGTCCCTGAGGTTGCCCTACATACATAGCTTCCACTCCTCATTGCTTTAGGCCTGGAAGTGATCACCACCTCTCTGCAATGTAATTTTCTCCAAGATAAGGCATGATGTTCTGCTATTTCTCTATACCATGCTCCCAGCTTTGTTAATAACCCCTTTATTAAATGTTTCTAAAATTATTGTATTTTTCATGCTACTTATTCCTTCAAAAATCTTGTTTATTTTTAATTAGAATTATTATTAGATAAAATACTAGAAGGCATTGTAGAACAATATTTTTAATAAATTTGATGTGGGGAAATTCTTAAAAATAGCATTTAAAACCTAGAAGTCATTATGAGAAAGAAATAGAAGGTTTGATCACATTGAAAATATTACATGGCAAATACAGCATGGTATTGTCATGAAAACCAATGGAATAGAAGACAGACAAATTCACCTTGATGCATTCATATGATCCTTGACAAAGTTGCTTAAAATGTACATTGGAGAAAAGATAACCTTTGTAACAAATGGTGCTGGATACTCTTGTATCGAAGGATGAAGCTAGATCCTTATCTCTCTGCCTGCACAAAACTCAACTCAAAATGAATCAAAGATCTAGGAGTTAGACCAGAAGGAACTGCTAAAAGAAAACATAGGCTCAACATTCTAGTATGTTGGCATAAACACCAACCTCCTTAATAAGACTCCTAAAGCTCAATAAATGAAACCAAGATTCACTAAGTAAGATGGCTACAAATTAAAAACCTTCTGCACAGCAAAGGAAACAGGAGTGTGAAGAGGGAGCCTACATAGAATGGGAGAAACTCTTTACCAGCTACTCTTCTGAGAGGGGACTAACATCCAGAATATATAAAGAACCCCCCAAAACACCAGAAAACCCCCCCCAAAACCCAATAACCTAATCAATAAATGACCAAAGGAACTAAATGGACATTTCTCAAAAGAAAATGCAAATAGCCAACAAATATATGAAAAGATGATCAGACCCCTAGCAATTAGGGAAATTCAAATCAAAACTGCAGTGAGATTCCAACTCACCTCAGTTAGAATGTTTTTCATCTCAAATACAAATAAATGCTGATGAGGATGTGGGGGGATAGGTGCACTCATACATTGTTGGTGGGTCTTCAAATTCATACAATCACTTGGAAAGAAGTATGGAGATTCTTCAAAAAACTAGGAATGAGTAGAGCATGGTGGTGCATGCCTGTAATCCCAGCAACTCAGGAGGCTGAAGCAGGAGGATTGCAAGTTCAAGACCAGCCTCAGGAACTTAGTGGGGGCCTAAGCAATTTTATCGAGACCCTGTCTAAGATTATTTTTTGGTATCCCAGATTAAACCCAGGGGTGATTAACCACTGATCCACATCCCTAGTCCTTTTTATATTTCATTTACAGACAGGGTCTTGAAAAATTGCTCAGGGCTTTGCTAAGTTGAACTCAAGATCCATCTACCTCAGCTTCCTGAGATGCTGGGATTACTGGTGTGCACCACTGCACCTGGCTCAAAATTTAAAAAAAATTAAAATGTGACTCAATGGTTAAGTGCCCCTAACTTCAATTGCTGGTACCAAAAAAAAAAAAAAAAAAAAAAAAAAAAAAAAGACTAGGAATGTATAGGAATGGAACCACCTTATGACTCAGCTATCCCACTCTTCCACACTTTGGTATATATCCAAAAGTTCTAAACATTAGCATACTACATAGGTATACACCCACATCAATGTTTATAGCAGCACAATTCAAATAATAGCCAAGTTGTAAATAAGCTGAGGTGTCCCCAGTAGATGAGTTGATAAAGAAAATGTGGTATAACTTGGATTTCAATTTTAAATTATCCATGGTGCAGACATTCCATTATTTCTGCACTATCACTTCTTAAGGATGTGAAATAGCTCTCATCACAGCCCCACAAATAGAACACCAATAACAGAATAATGAAATCATGGCATTTGGAAATTGGTTGAGGGAGATGAAATGGCTTATTTTGTTTTTAAAATAAGCTGGGTATTCAGAAGGTTTCCTAAGAGATGGAGGTCTGTTAGTTAATCCCTTTGCTTATTTTTTCAAATTCTGTATAGTTTATAAATAAAATCAAAGTGTGTGCTCTTAATTTCTCTATTTTCTCAGATGTCCATTATCTTGTATATATTCATGTTTCTGTTGAGGAAATTAGATTATTTTCCACAATAAATGTTTTTTGTATGCTTCTTATAAAAACAATCACCTCAGTTTCATGATTTATAATGTGGTATGTAAAAAAGACAATAAATATATATCAGATTTTTTAAAAAACGACACAGTGGAGTTCTCAACCATAAAGAATAAAATTGCATCATTTGCTGGTAAATGGATGGAACTGCAGATTCACCACCATTACCTCAGATAAGGCATTAATTTCCAGAATATACAAAGAATTAAAAAACTGAACACCAAAAAATCAAATAATCCAACCAATATGTGGGCAAAGGAACTGAGCAGGTACTTCAGAGAAGAACAAATATGAATGGTCAAAGTATGAGTTCATTCCATTTATTGATTTTTTATTTTACTTCTTGCAGTTTAGGAGTCTTGTTAAGGAAGTCAGTTCCTAAGACTGCATGGTGAAGATTTAAACTTACTTTTTCTTCTATAGGCGCAGAGTCCCTGTTCTAGTGCCTGTCTTTGATCCACTATGAGTTGAGTTTTGTGCAGGGTGAGATATAGGGGTTTAATTTCATTTTGCTACTTATGGATTTTCAGTTTTCCCAGCACCATTTGTTGAAGAGGCTATCTTTTCTCCAGTGTATGTTTTTGGTACCTTTGTCTAGTATGAGATAACAGTATTTATGTTGGTTTGTCTCTGTGTCTTCTATTCTGTACCATTGGTCTACATGTCTGTTTTGGTGTCAATACCATGCCATTTTTGTTACTATTGCTTTGTAGTAGAGTTGAAGTTCTGGTATTGTGATGCCTCCTGCTTCTTTTTTTTTTTTTTTTTTTTTTTTGCTAAGGATTGCTTTGGGTATTGTGGGTCTTTTATTTTTCCAAAATGAATTTCATGATTGCTTTTTCTAATTTTATGAAGAATGGTATTGGTATTTTAATTGCATTAAATCTGTATAACACTTTTAGTAGTATGGCCATTTTGACAAAGTTAATTCTGCCTATCCAAAAGCATGGAGATATTTCCATCTTCTAAGGCCTTCTTCAATTTCTTTTTTTTTTCTTAAATTTATTTTTATTGTAAACAAATGGGATACATGTTGTTTCTCTGTACATGGAGTAAAGGCATACCATTTGTGTAATCATAAATTTACATAGGGTAATGTTGGTTGATTCATTCTGTTATTTTTTTCCTCCTCCCCACCCCTCCCACCCCTCTTTTCCCTCTATACAGTCCCTCCTTCCTCCATTCTTGCACCCCTCCCACCCCCCATTATGTGTCATCATCCACTTATCAGTGAGATCATTCGCCTTTTGGATTTTTGAGATTGGCTTATCTCACTTAGCATGATATTCTCCAATTTCATCCATTTGCCTGCAAATGCCATAATTTTATTATTCTTTATAGCTGAATAATATTCCATTGTATATATATAATACAGTTTCTTTATCAATTCACCAATTGAAGGACATCTAGGTTGGTTCCACAGTCTGCTATTGTGAATTGAGCAGCTATGAACATTGATGTAGCTGTATCTCTGTAATCTGCTGATTTTAAGTCCTTTGGGTATAGGCCAAGGAGTGGGATAGCTGGGTCAAATGGTGGTTCCATTCCAAGTTTTCTAAGGAATCTCCACACTGCTTTCCAGAGTGCCTGCACTTATTTGCAGCCCCACCAGCAATGTATAAGTGTACCTTTTTCCCCACATCCTCTCCAACAACTATTGTTGCTTGTATTCTTGGTAATCGCCATTCTAATTGGGGTGAGATGGAATCTTAGTGTAGTTTTGATTTGCATTTCTCTTATTACTAAAGATGGTGAACATTTTTTCATATGTTTGTTGATTGCTTGTAGATCTTCTGTGAAGTGTCTGTTCATATCTTTAGCCCATTTGTTGATTGGGTTATTTGTATTCTTCGTGTAGAGTTTTTTGAGTTCTTTATAGATTCTGGAAATTAGGGCTCTATCTGAAGTATGAGTGGCAAAGATATTCTCCCACTCTGTAGGCTCTCTCTTCGCATTGCTGATAGTTTCCTTTGCTGAGAGAAAGATACTTAGTTTGAATCTATCCCAGTTGTTGATTCTTGCTTTTATTTCTTGTGCTATGGGAGTCCTGTTAAGGAATTCTGATCCTAAGCCAACAAGGTGAAGATTTGGACCTACTTTTTCTTCTATACAATGCAAGGTCCCTGGTCTGATTTCGAGGTCCTTGATCCATTGTGAGTTGATTTTTGTGCAGGGTGAAAGATAGGGGTTTAGTTTCATTCTGTTGCATATGGATTTCCAGTTTTCCCAGCACCATTTGTTGAAGAGGCTATCTTTTCTCCATTGCATATTTTTGGCACCTTTGTCTAGTATGAGAAAATTGTATTTATTTGGGTTTGTGTCCGTGTCCTCTATTCTGTACCATTGATCTACCTGTCTATTTTGGTGCCAATACCATGCCATTTTTGTTACTATTGCTTTGTAGTAGAGTTGAAGTTCTGGTATTGTGATAGCCCCTGCTTCATTCTTCCTGCTAAGGATTGTTTTAGCTATTCTGGGTTTCTTATTCTTCCAGATGAATTTCATGATTGCTTGTTCTATTTCTGTAAGTTACATTATTGGGATTTTAATTGGAATTGCATTGAATCTGTATAGCACTTTTGGTAGTATGGCCATTTTGACAATATTAATTCTGCCTATCCAAGAACATGGGAGATCTTTCCATCTTCTAAGGTCTTCCTTAATTTCTTTCTTCAGTGTTTTGTAGTTTTCATTGTAGTGATCTTTTACTTCTTTGGTTAGATTGATGCCCAAGTATTTTATTTTATTTTTTTTTTGAGGCTATTGCAGATGGAGTTGTTTTCCTCATTTCCCTTTCAGCTGTTTCATTGCTTGCGTATAAAAATGCTTTAGATTTATGCGTGTTGATTTTATAGCCTGCTATTTTGCTGAATTCATTGATGAAGTCTAGAAGTTTCCTGGAGGAGTTTTTTGGATCCTCTAAATATAGAATCATGTCATCAGCAAACAGTGACAGCTTAAGTTCCTCTTTTCCTATTCGTATCCCTTTAATTTCTTTAGTCTGCCTAATTGCTCTGGCTAGAGTTTTGAGGACAATGTTGAATAGAAGTGGTGAAAGAGGACATCCCTGTCTTGTTCCCATTTTTAACGGGAATGGTTTCAGTTTTTCTCCATTAAGAATGATGTTGGCCATGGGCTTAGCATAAATAGCCTTTACAATGTTCACGTATGTTCCTACTCTCCCTATTTTTTCTAGTGTTTTGAGCATGAAGGGGTATTGTATTTTGTTGAACGCTTTTTCTGCATCAATTGAAATAACCATATGATTCTTATCCTTAAGTCTATTGACATGATGGATTACGTTTATTGATTTACAAATGTTAAACCATCCTTGCATTCCAGGGATGAACCCCACTTGATCGTGGTGCATGATTTTCTTAATATGCTTTTGGATATGGTTTGCCAATATTTTGTTAAGGATCTTTGCATCTATATTCATCAAGGATATTGGTCTAAAATTTTCTTTCCTTGATGTGTCTTTTCCTGGTTTGGGTATGAGGGTGATATTAGCTTCATAGAATGAGTTTGGTAGGGTACCCTCTTTTTCTATTTCCTGGAACACTTTGAGAAGTATTGGAATGAGATCTTCTTTGAAGGTCTTGTAGAACTCAGCTGAGAATCCGTCTGGTCCTGGACTTTTCTTGGATGGTAGGTTTTTAATGACTTCTTCTATTTCATTGCTTGATATTGATCTGTTTAAAGTGGGTATGTCCTCCTGGTTCAGTTTGGGAGGAGCATATGTCTCTAGAAATTTGTCAATGTCTTCAGTAGATTCTATTTTGTTGGAATACAGATTTTCTAAATAGCTTCTCATTATGTTCTGTATCTCAGTGGTGTCTGTCATGATATTTCCTTTTTCATCATGAATTTTAGTAATTTGAGTTTTCTCTCTCCTCTTTGTTAGTGTGGCTAAGGGTTTGTCTATTTTGTTTACTTTATCAAAGAACCAACTTTTTCTTTTGTCAATTTTTTGAATTGTTTCTTTTGTTTCAATTTCATTGATTTCAGCTCTGATTTTAATTATTTCCTGTCTTCTACTACTTTTGCTGTTATTCTGTTCTTCTTTTTCTAGGGCTTTGAGCTGTAATGTTAGGTCATTTAGTTGTTGACTTTTCATTCTTTTCTGGAATGCACTACATGCAATGAATTTTCCTCTTAGTACCACTTTCATAGTGTCCCAGAGATTTTGATATGTTGTATTGTCATTCTCATTGACCTCTAAGAATTTTTTTTATCTCCTCCCTGATGTTTTCTGTTATCCATGTTTCATTCAATAGCACATTATTTAGTCTGCAGGTGTTGGAGTAATTTCTGTTTTTTATTTTGTGATTGATTTTTACTCTCAGTCCATTATGATCTGATAGAACACAAGGCAGTGTCTCTATTTTTTTGCATTTCCTAAGGGCTGCTTTGTGGCATAACATATGGTCTATTTTCGAGAAGGTTCCATGTGCTGCTGAGAAGAAGGTGAATCCACTCGTTGATGGATGGAATATTCTATATATGTCTATTAAGTCTAGGTTATTGATTGTGTTCTGTTTTTGTTTGGAAGATCTATCTAGTGGTGACAGCAGTGCTTTAAATTCACCCAGAATCATTGTGTTGTGGTCTATGTGATTCCTGAAATTGAGAAGGATTTGTTTGATGTACAGGGATGCACCATTGTTTGGGGCATAAATATTTACTATCATTATGTCTTCCTGATTTATGGTTCCCTTAAGCAGTATGAAATGTCCTTCTTTATTCCTTCTGACTAACTTTGGCTTGAAGTCCACTTTATGTGATATAAGAATGGAAACCCCCACTTTTTTACTGAGTCCATGTGCGTGGTAGGTTTTTTCCCATCCTTTCACCTTTAGTCTGTGGATGTCTTTTTCTATGAGATGAGTCTCTTGCAGGCAGCATATTGTTGGGTCTTTCTTTTTAATGCATTCTGCCAGTCTGTGTCTTTTGATTGATGAGTTTAGGCCATTAACGTTCAGGGTTATTATTGAGATATGATTTGTATTCCCAGTCATTTGGCTTATTTTTGGTTTTTAAGTTGGCTTGGTTTCTTCTTTGAGTAGTTTTTCTCTAAGGTAGTTACTCCCTTTGCTGACCTACATTGCTGTTTTTCATTTCTTCTTCATGGAATATTTTGTTGAGAACATTCTGTAGTACAGGCTTTCTATTTGTAAATTCTTTTAACTTTTGTTTATCATGGAAGGATTTTATTTGATCTTCAAATCTGAAGGTTAGTTTTGCTGGGTATAGGATTCTTGGTTGGCAACCATGTTCTTTCAGAGCTTGAAATACATTGTTCCAGGCCCTTCTAGCTTTTAGAGTCTGGGTTGAGAAGTCGGCTGCTATCCATATTGGTCTCCCCCTATATGTAATCTGATGCTTTTCTCTCGTGGCCTTCAAAATCCTATCTTTAGTTTGAATGTTAGGCATTTTCATTATAATGTGCCTTGGTGTGGATCTGTTGTGATTTTGTGCATTTGGTGTTCTGTAAGCCTCTTAGATTTGATTTTCCATTTCATTCTTCAGGCTTGGGAAATTTTCTGATATTATTTCATTGAATAGGTGTTTCATTCCTTTGGTTTGTATCTCTGTGCCTTCCTCAATCCCAGTAATCCTCAAATTTGGTCTTTTCATGATGTCCCATAGTTCTTGGAGATTCTGTTCATGATTTCTTACCATCTTCTCTGTTTGGGCAACTTTATTTTCAAGATTAAATATTTTGTCTTCATTGTCTGAGGTTCTGTCTTCCACATGGTGTAGTCTTTTGGTGATGCTTTCCATTGAGTTTATTTGGTTTATTGTTTCCTTCATTTCAAGGATTTCCATTTGGTTTATTTTGAGAATCTCTATCTCTTTATTGCAATGATCTTTTGCTTCCTGCAGGTGCTCTTTCAGCTTATTGGTATTATCATTCATTGCCTGCATTTGCTCTCTTATCTCATCCTTTGCTTCGCCAATCATCTTAATCATGTATAATCTGAAGTTGTTTTCTGACATTTCTTCTAACATACTGTCATTGTATTCTATTAATATAGACTCTAGATTTGTTTGGATCATTTTCTTCCCTTGTTGTTCATGTATCTTCTGCTCTAGCAGTGCAGATATGGGGTATTGCAGATTTTCCTCCTATAGGCTTATAGTGGTCCTATAGGTTTCCAAAATCCTTTCTTTAAGGGGAGATCAGTATTAGCAGTGCCCAATTCAGACACTATGCAATCCTAGACCAAATAGCCCCTATGAGGACAATAACAAAATTGTCATAATAAACAGAATGAGTTCAAATATTATCTTCAGTAAAACAAAGATTTGCAATAAGGTCTGCAGTTTCAAATGGAGGACAAAGAGGAGAGGGATGTAGAATGTGGCTGTTAATGGGATAAGAAAAGATTATACAGAAGTTCTAGATAATAGAAAGGGTGAGAGTGTAATCAAAAGAAATTGGATGTTAGCATGCAAAAAAGGGAGAAAGAGACTCTGAGGGAACAGGTAAATGAAAGGAAAAGAGAGCAATAAAAGTAAAGAAATAAAAACTTAAATTTTTTAAAAAGGAGAAAAAAGAAAATCTACAGTATAACAGTCATATAGTAATGAAACCTCCCAGTGTTCAGTAGCCTGATGCATGAGAGGTACCTGACAATGAACTTCAAGCCTCCAGTAGGCGTCTCAGGATGGGATTTGCCCCACCTAAAGATTGGAGCTACGGCTTCCAGGATTATCCAAGATGGCTCCTCTGGCTTTGAAAGGTGTTGGCAAATGGGGAACTGCAGCTCAGGGTGTGGACGTGGTCAGCTGGAGGTCCTGGAGGTGGGATGCAGTTGGTTAGGCAGGAGTCCTGGAGGTCTGGTGTGTTTGGTTTGGTTGTGGGATCCTGGGGGCCGGGTGCAATCAGTCGGTCTGGGGTCCCAGTGATAGGGTGCAGTCAGTTGGTCTGGGGGTCCTGGCAGCAGGGAGCAGTCAGTCGATGTGAGGGCCCCAGAGGCAGGGAGTGATCAGTCGGGCTGAGGGATCCTGGAGATGGGGCTCAGTCAGTCCGGCCAGGGGTCCTACGGGGCCTGGCTGTTGTCTCAAAATGGCGGAAACCACGTGTAATCAAACCTGCAGGTACTGTGACAGAGAACTTCCAGGCAACAGCAGGCAGCTGGTGCTCCACTGGCTGTCGGCGATCAGTTTGCTGACTGTTGTCGGACGATCGGGAGGTGAACCTTGTGCATTGGGTGATGGATAGGTGTAAGGCAGTTGATGGACAGGTGAGAGGCAGGCAAATGGTGGATGATAGGCACCTGATAGTGAGCAATCTGCACTCAAAAAAGGCGTTGATATGCTGGCAGACTGCAGGTCATCACAGCAGACAAATGGGGTAAACACCAGGGAATCGATAAGCAGCAAAAACTGCCTCACAAAGAAACAGATATCCTCTGCTTGAAACTGGAGTTACGGAGTGACAAGGAACGCAGCCTCCCTCTAGTACGCCATCTTGGATCCCCCAATTTCTTTCTTTAGTGTTCTGTAGTTTTCATTGTAGAGGTCTTTGACCTCTTTCTTTAGGTTGATTTCCAAGTATTTTATTTTTTTGTGGCTAATGTGAATGGGGTAGTTTTCATAATTTCTGTTGCAGTGGATTCATCACTGTTATATAGAAATGCATTTGATTTGTGGGTATTGATTTTATATCCTGCTCTTTTGCTGAATTCATTTATTAGTTCTAGAAGTTTTCTGGTGGAGTTTTTTTGATCTTCTAGATATAGGATCATGTTTTCAGCAAATAGTGATAATTTGAGTTTTTTTTTCCTATTTGTATCCCTTTAATTTATTTCATCTTTCTGGATTCAAACCTAAAAGCTTCTTCTCAGCAAATGAAAAAATCAATAACATGAAGAAATAGCCTACAGAATGGGAGAAAATCTTTAGCACATGCTCCTCACATAGAGCACTAATCTCCAGGACATATAAATAATTCAAAAAAACTAAATACCAAAAACCCAAATAGCCCTATCAATAAATTGGCTAAGGAACTGAACAAATCACAGAAGAAATACAATCCATCAATAAACATGAAAAATATTCATCATCTCTAGTGATTAGAGAAATGCAAATCAAAACTACTCTAAGATTTTATCTCTAGTCTGACAGCAATTATAAAGAATACAAGCAACAATAAATGTTGACTAGGATGTGGGGAAAAAGGTACACTCATACATTGCTCGTGGGAATGCAAATTTCTGCAACCACTCTAGAAAGCAGTATGGAGATTCCTCAGAAAACTTGGAATGGACCCACCACCTGACCCAGTTATCCCACTTCTCAGTCTATACCCAAAGGACTTAAAATCAGCATAACTACAGTGAGGCAGCCACATCAATATTTATAGCAGCTCAATTAACCATCACTAACTGTGAAGCCTACCTAGGTGCCCTTCAACAATTGAATGGATAAAGGAATTATGGTATATATACATAATGGAATATTACTCAGCCTTAGAGAAGAATGAAATTGTGGCATTTGCCAGTAAGTGGATGGGACTGGAGAATATCATGCTAAGTGAAATAAGCCAATCTATAAGAACCAAGGGCCGAATGTTTTCTGATATTCAGATGCTTATTCACAATAAGCGGAGCTTTAGAGAAGACTAGAAGTACGTTGGATTAGACAGAGGGGAGTGAAGGGAGGGGAAGAGGCACGGGGTTAGGAAGGATAGTATAATGAATTGCACATTATGACCTTATGTTTGTATATGAATACATGATCAGTGTAATTCTATATCATGTTCAATTAGAAGAATGAGAAGTTATACTCCATTTATGGTGTGTCTAAATGCATTCTGCAGTCATGTATAACTACTTATAGCAAATATAAAAATTCTAGTTTTTCTCCAAAATTTTATCCTAGTTCAGGTCTCTACCTTGTCCCAAGGAGTTTTCTGTACTGATAAGCTACCAAGACCTGAAGGGTCTTATCTGTTCTTTTCCTAAACTACATTCCTGTGACTTAAGCCCTATTACTAGCTACTAAGCTTCCCTTGGTGTTGCTTGCTAGCTTAGGTATTTTTTTTTGTGGTGCTGGGGATTGAACCCAGGGCCTTGTGCTTGCAAGGTGAGCACTCTACCAACTGAACTATCTCCCCAGCCCTAGCTTAGGTCTTTGAATACTGTGTTCCTAAACTCTCTGAGCTTGTCTTGTGTACACCTGTTGGGAGACTCTTTCACCCACTGCCATGACTATGTCAATAGCACAACTATACCATATGGCTGTCATTACATTTCCTTGGAGACCATGTTGCTTCTGTCTGGCAAGGTCTATTCCCTTTGTTTGAGAATCAATTCCCCAGAATCTGCAGTATGCCAATGTATCCTGCTTTTGCTAATCCTTTAGTTCCTAGGTCTGGGGCAGAAAAAAACAGAATGCCACACAGGAGTGTCATAAAAAAGCTGCATATCCAGACCATTTGACGTTGTAGAATATAAGAAGACCATCACTTTTTCACTATAAAGAAGTTTACAAGGGAAACAAAGATGACAATCAATATTATGAGGAAGGTAGACAGAAGGAATTGTGCACATTTAGAATTAGAAGAGTTAGGTAGTTAGAAATATTTTTGTCTGTTGTGAATGAACAGAAAACAGGGCTGGGTACTATGGTGCACACCTGCAATCGCAGTGACTTTGGAGACTGAGACAAGAGGATCACACGTTCAAGGCTAGCCTCAGAAACTTAACAAGGAACTGTCTCAAAATAAAAATAAAAAGGACTGGGGGTGTAGGTCTGTGGTAGAGCACCCCTTTCCAATACCAAAAGAGAAAAAGGAAATAATTAGAAAACAATCAGAAATATTTTAAGCAGAAAAAGATAATTGGTTACAATGAATTATCTCATGGAACTAAAGGATATGAATGCAGTTCATCTTAGGAAAGGGACTCTTGGCATCTCTCACACTTATTTCTATTTACACATCTGCTTCATTCTCCAAAGACTTGCTTTCTTGACTCTGAAATGATGAAACAGAAAATATGATCATTTAAAAAGAAGATATACATTTTATTATGCAATTCCCTGATTTAAAATTGTCAAGTGAATTTCCATTGCCCTTAGTATAAAATCTAAAGTCTTTAATATGCCCTACGAAGTCCTATATTATTCCATCCATTCCTACCTCTCTGATCTCATTTCCTATTACTTCTTTCTTATTCCTTTAACTTTGCTTTTACATTTTCTTTTTGCCTTACTCTTTCTAAAGTTATGCTGTTTGTGAATATACCTGTTTATTGTCTAATACCTTCTCAATTGTGAACTACATGAGAACTATGACAGTTTGCCCTTTTCTCTCTTATAGTTCAGAACCTAAGATTATGTGTGGCTCATATTAAAGACTTAATAAACATTTGCTAAGGCAGTTTTAAAAGGGCAGTATGATTGAACACTGAGAGTTAGACATCATCAGAGTGACCTGGCATTAAGGAGAAAAAATGCAGAAATAATACATAGTAAGTCATATTATCTCACAGTTTTTGAGTACTCACTGGTACCATTTAAAGAACTTTACCTGTGTTAACTCATTTAGCCCTCTCAAGAACATTATGGCATGTATACTTTTATGATTCCCATTTTAAATCTGTGGAAGACGTGGCGTGAAAATATAGAGTGACTTGTTTAAAGTCAAACACCTGGTGAAAGGGAAAGACTGGATTTGAGAGATGGACCTTGGTATTCAGAGTCCACATATAACATGATACATTAACTATCCATGTGCCTTCCTTAGTTGCACAGCAACACAGGTAGCAAAACAAAACTTGATCCTGAAACAAATCCTTCTTTATACATTCTCCAGCCAGAGTTACCTTTAAAACACAAATGTGAGTCTTAACTTAAAAGGATGGTATAAGTGAGCATACCCAAAGGGAAAATTAAAGAATGTGAGAGGTGGGAGCCAAGCCGTTCTCAACACAGATAAATAAATCTCCAAAATGTAAATCACCAACTTTAGGAATGAGTGAGCTCATTGGAAAAAATGTGACAGTAGATTTCATTTTACTGTCTGTAATTGGTGGCCTTTCTGAATAAAGAAGACAGAGTTGATATTTTAGGGACCACAGGAGAGGGTTATATTCAACCACCATATATATATATATATATATATATATATATATATATATATAAGAGAGAGAGAGAGAGAGAGAGAGAGAGAGAACAAAACTGGTATTATAAAAGAACTACTGGATAACATGAAGTATAAATGTTGGAATTACTCCTCCATGCAAAAATCCCAAACAGGAAAAATGAAAAAATTCTTACCTTAAGGGAAGATATACAGAACCATCCTATAAGAGGAAATTAAAATGGAAATCTGGGCTTTTATTGTGAAATGCTGAATACTTTTTTTCAGTGTGTATTATTTGCCACAAGATGGCAGCTAAACAACTGTCATTTCAATATGGCAGAAGTAGGTAGGTGGTGTTGTATAGAAATCCTCTCTTTAATGAAATACAAATCGAAATTCAGAATTTGCCTCTAATATAATATAAAAATTTATTAAGAGCATGGGACATAGGACCTTCAAATACATATTTTTCATGTTTCTAGAACTTTAATGTTCTTAGAAGGATGGTATTGATTTTGAGTCAAGAAAAGTCATGGGATAAGGCTTATTAAAGTAGAATTAAACAATTAAAGTAAAAACTATGTAAAGATGTGTCAGTATATGGATAAAACTGGAAATGCATAGTTTGGGTGAGGGAAGCAGTCTACATTACAGCTAATTGATCATTCCAGCAATGATGTTCAATGTGGTTGTTGAATCAATGTTTCAGGAAACTGCATCAATCATTAACAGAGCAAACTATCAGAGGGAATACATTTTAGAAATATCAGTCAGGCACAAATCATTTCTTTTTAAAGCTCAACATCTTACATGAAGTCCTTTCTCTCCTCTGAATTCCTACCAGAACTACTGCTCAAACTGCTCACTTAGGGATTTAATCATGTCTGGAGCTATAGTATAGTCTGTATCTTTTTGTGTTTATTTTAAAAAGTAGGTTATAAGAATTATATTTTACCTTTTTGCTAAATATGTTGTTCACATTGCACAGTGCTCAGTTACAAAATGATTATAGAAGTATGAATAATATAGCAAATTATTTAATAGTATGGACCCTTATGCCACACTTATATCCCATGTCTATGTAACTTCATGTAAGCTTTTAACCTCTTTGAGTCTTAATTTCCTAAAATGTAAAATGATTAACATTTCATATGGTGTGAAGTACTGTCTTTATTAGCCTTTGTTATCAATGATTCCTGTGTTGAAGGAGCCCCAAATATGAGGGACCTCAGTTGCTTCCTGGGTTGCTTTGCGGACTGGCTCCTGGTAGAATGACCTAACTTTATACTGGGGAAATCAGCTGCTGTCTCCTGATAAGCCTTCTGGCTGATAAGCCTCTGTCCACAATCCTGATGAATGATGTTTCTTAAGAGGATGAAAAAGTTTAGTCATCAGTATGTGAAAGTCTTATAGCTTGCTCTACAGGGAGTAGTTTCTGTTGTCATAGTTCCTGGAAGCGAGCTTTGTTCATACTGGGATTTGTAAATTTGGTGCACCAAGTTGGTATGGTGAACCCTGCTCTCTAAGGGTGAGGTATGCTGTCTTGTGAGGTAGCCAGTTCTGCAGAAATGTAATCTGACTATTATCTCTTGCACTGTGTCTTGTCCCAGCCATATCATGGGGAAGAGAAAAGGGAGTGGCTTCAAGAAGTCAAGAACATACCATCTCAAAATATATCATATTGATATGTTGATTATTTCAAGCTGAAATTCCTTCAGCAACTGAAACTTCAGAAAGGGCCATCTGATCTTTGTTTTCCTACATGCAGCAAACCATAAAGATTCTTTTGGGAGGGATGTCCTTCACATACCAAGGTTAGAAAATAGCCTTGATCATCATATACTGGTAATTGGGGCTGCAATAAATTTGAATAAACAAACTCTGAAGTAACTCTTATCTTTCACTAGCTTCTATATCCCTCCCCCATATAATATATATCTTAGTAATATCCCCAGAATTTACTACCCTAGTCCAGATATCAATTTGCTCTGTCATTCCTTCACCCAGATAGTGTTTGTTGTTTAAAAGGTATATAAGCATCATACTTTGGTCATTTCTTCAGACTTTGCTCTCTTTCAATGACTGTCATGCAAATATAAAAACAACAAAAGTTTTATGCTTTTTTTCTTGTTAATCATCTTATTCCTTAGTTAGATTCCTAGGTCAAGTCGAAGAGCCCACATAAGAACTAAGGGATTAGAGGTGTAGACGATCTCTTACTGTGACAATGGAAAGTGATTAATTTTCATTGAAATTTACTATGCATTACACCTATGGTAGAAGCTTTCATATACAGCATCGCATAGTATTGAATACAATTACTACTGGAGCTCTTGCCTATATGGCCACCAACCTAGAGTCATCCAGGCAAAAGCTCCAGATAAAATAATACTGTCATGGCAAAGAGGCTAGTAAAATACTTTCAAAAATGAGAGATTAAACAAAAGAGATGGACACATGATAACAGATACAAAAGCCTTTCTCCTGTGCATATATTTGTAGTGGCAGGGCAGGGGAGGGATTTATTACAGAACAAACTAATAAGATTAACCTCAAAGAGGCAATCCCTGAATTAGTACATTGTTTTAAAGTAATAGCAGAATTGGTGGTAGCATTGACTAGAACAGGGTAGAAGTCCTGATCTTTCTTATTAGACAATATATAAAATGTTGCTATAGCTTAGATTTGAACTGTTCCTCAAAGGCGCATATGTTAAGGCTCGGTCACTACTCTTTTGTGTTATTGGGAGGTGATGAAGTCTTTAAGAGGAGGGCCATACTAGAAGGAAGTTGTCACTGAAGTTGTGCCCTTGACAGAGCTATTGGGACCCTGGTCCCTTTCTCTCTCTCTCTCTTATTGTTTCCTATCTGCCATGAGGTAAACAGACCTCCTCTGCCACATGATCTTGCCATGATGTACTGTGCCACCACACACACCCAAACCAACTTTATTAGGAATATAAAAATGAGAATATGCTGACTTGAACAGCTAGGTTGTACAAAACAGAATCTGAAAATTCCCTTTCCTCCAAGACTTGGACACCATTTGTTTGTACTTTGTTCTTTCCTCAGAATTCTAATTTCAGTCTGGAGTTGATCAGAGATATGGCTTACTTTCCTTGAAATTGTTCCTGATCTATAGAAAAGATGCTATATCTTTGAGCCAACAAGTAGGTTACTAGTAATAAGGCCTGGAGGAATACAAAACTGGGTGAAAAGTTATTTATACCATGTATAGCTCTGATTTCTTATAAAGGCAAGTTCTACATCTTTACCAAATGGAGAAAACTTCACAGAAAAAAGTATTTATTCAAAAGAAAATGTTCTTATTTCTAGTACTTTACAATTACTTTCTGGTTTTCAATATTATCTAGTCTGCCCCAGAGCATGGACACCAGAGTGTAAGCAAGTAAACTTCCACAATGCAAAGTATCCATAGTTATCATCAGTTACTAGCTCAACCCACTCACTTGCAGAAGAGGTGTGAAATAAATACTTATTGGCTACTTAATTTGTATACAACACTATGTTAGGCACTGAAATCAATTCAAAGATGGATAATATAGGTATTGACCTCAAGTAGCTCGCATGCGTATTGGAGACATGCAGTACATGTTATCACATTAAAATGTATAGTATAGATAGAATGTCTACCAACTGGTTACAGTTTCCAATGTCTATATATTACCACACCACATTTGTGACATGCATCACAAGTCATTTGATACTAATATTTTGTACATTGCTAAGGTTGTAAATAATTTACTTAAACATAATTTTGTTCACATTGCTTCCTCTGCCACTTGCAATCATTTAAATTTTGAGGAAAAAAGAAATGTATCAGTCATGTAAATCTTGTACCCAGTGGCTCCTTATCCAGTTGCAGGTAGACTTTTTGGACACTCTGACCACGTCTAGCACAGATTTCAAGAGCACGGAAGACATCTGGAAAGGAGAATAAAGTGTGGGGCAAAAGCAGAGGTTGAGATGGAATCTTCCCTATATCATTGTGAAAATATTTCTTTCTCCAAGGATTATATTTTCATACATTAATTTTTCTTTCTTGGGCCTTTCTTGGATCCATGTTTTCCAGGGAAGTGGCCAAAAACCTCCAATTACTTCCCAGTCACATGTAGACTGCACTCAGTCATGTGTGAACACAGCACAAAGAGTAAAAGATAGCAAGTGAATAGAAGATGCCAGACCCAAACTTGGACATGTTGTGTCTTTGCAAAGTTTGGGGTTAATGTATTTAGTAACTTTTTCCACTCAGGCATGGTTTGATGTGTGTGTGTGTGTATGTTTTTTTGTGTGTATATATACATGCATATCTGTGTATATGTGGGGGATACGGGAAGAGAGGGAAAACTTACATCAGAATTACCTGCTCTCCTCCCTTAAAGTTACAGAAATAGCTGGAAGCACAACTTTATGAGTGCAAGAGAGAGCAAAAGTACCTTACATTTGCAGGGCCATGTTTTCACAGAGTACCAAAAATTATCCTTATAACAATACAATTTTTTATAATACACAAGATTCAGGGGAATTAAAATTCTTCCCATATGTCTTGTAGAACACGGCTGCTCAGAATCTTTCCATATTCAAGTCAGCAGTGGAACAAATGGTCATTCTTCTGTCACTGCAGTTTTGCTCCTCCTCCTAGCCTTCTCTGTCTTACTGACCACACCTATAATTCACTTCACTGATACTGGCAGACACCCAGGCCTGGGGTAATGGCTAACAATGAGGTCCCTTTGTTCTTACAGGTCTTTTTGTTTATGGTATTAGTGAGGCCCCTTCTTAGACTTGTCCTGGATACAAGTAGAGTACCTTTTTGAAACAAGGGATTTGTCCACCTTTCCCCTTCCTATCTGATTTTAGGAAAGGATAGCTGTACCTTCTCAAGGCCACCATATACTGTCATTGGGATGTTTCTCATTTCAGTCTCATCTTGCAGTGTGGGTCCTATAAAGGCAGAAGTTTTCTCAGGTTATCACAGCTGAACTAGTACTTGAATATAGATGGCATCTTTCTTTAATCCTTGAGTGGCAGACTTCCTGGGATTCCTGGCTGGGTGCTCCATTAACCTTTATGCAATTTTCACTACTCCTACATGATTAGTTCACAAAAGTGGCCAAGAAAGCCTTGGTTTTTTTTTTTTTTTTCACCTTTATACCTAATATTTTAAGGTCCAGCCTTATTTTTTTTCTTCAGAGAAGATCATAAAACTTTATTGAGAAAATTTAATGAGTCAAATTTTCAATACAGCAACAACATGAATGGCTTCAGCTTGTTTTCTTTTAACTTATGACTGCACATCACCTGTTTCTGGAATTTTAGTGCACTCTAGATTAGGTGGAATCTTCTCTTTCACATCAGGGTCATCTCCACCATCACATACAGTATTTTTTATTCTCATTTCTAGGCAATCAACATCAAATTCAGGTTCTTCTTCAATTTCAAGCACAACTATTCCTCCTCCTCCTCCTCTTCCTCCTTCTGTTTCAATATCCTGACTCTTAGTTGGTGGTGGTGCCTCTTGAGATTTTTTTATCACCATTCTTTAGATCAATCACAGGTTTAATTGGACTGGAAGTTTCTTGACCATCTCCTCTTCCTCTGGAGCTAGATCTTACTCGTGCACTCATAGTTCACACTTAAATTCCACCAGGTGAGAACAAAGCAAGACCTTGGGAATAAGACCTGCACAAGCACAACTCTGCATGCAGCATGTGGAGCACACCAGCCTGTAAAGCCTTATTTTGACTTGTTTTTTTGTTTTCTTCTTCTCATGTTTGAATCACCTAAGCATGTCTGAAATTCTGAAGCCATCTCTGTTGTCTTCAGTTTTACCTTGTAGAAATATAATTTTAAAATACTTTTTATATATTTAAAGCCTCTATTTAAACATCATCTCTGATGTCTATCTTGTTGTATTCAAACTATTGCTTCACATTACACGTGTACACTTAGTTTAATTTCAATTAATGTCTAGATTTGGTTTCTTCAAGATGGATATAGCAATTTTTAAGTGCACAAGGGAGAGTGTCTATCATCAAAATGGATCAAGTGGGGAGATATTAAGATGTTGAGCCAATAGAAAGCCTAATGGATGGAGGATCTCTGCCTGACTTTCTATTCTGTACTCTCAGTATAAAAATTTCCTTTCTTTTTTGGACATTGACTTATACTCCTTTGTTCCTGATAATGGATTGCATAGCAAGAATAAGTGGATCTCTATTTCTCTATTTGTACCAAAAGTCCATTCTGTATTAAATATCTGTAGAAATTTGATAAGATAGAACTGTTTCTAATTACCATGCTAATAATCATCCTGGTAGGTTTTTTCACACACCTAGATCTAGAAATGAATAAATAATTAGAAATATACTACTCACAATCCTGGTAGGTTTTTGTCCTGAGATTCTGGCACTGCCTCTCTTCACTATGAGACAGAACAGTTCCAATGGGGTGATAGCAAATGGCAAGGACAGATGAATGTGCACTCAGGTGATCCTCAGTCAGTGTCAGCTTTTACAGGATTTGGTTAGAGCCCTGTTGCCTTTGGACAAGGAAGGATCGACCTGTGATCACTCAGAAGCTCTGAATAGTGTTGCAACAAGATGACTTGGTGAGAACACTTTGGGTTTTGCAGTCAACTTTTTGAAAGCTAGATACTAAAGTTGAGTGGGAAGACTGAAAAGGATCAGGCCCCAGCATTTGTGAGTCAAGGCGGTCATTTATTGTGATGCATTGTGTTGGTTGCAGTAGAAAGTTGATGGTGGCAGCATGCTACCTTTCTTTTCTAATTGGCAGAGAAAATCATCAAAGAATGTTTAAATGTCATTGAACAAGTTTAGAATGTGTTGAGCTAGAACTGTACACAAGAGTGGAGAAGAAGACAATATTTCAATCAATTCATTCTTTGTTGTTATTGTGAATCCTGGTGGATGATATCAGTATAGTGAGATGGAAATGGATTGTTCTGATTGATGTATGGTATTTAGAGATACAGTGGAACTCTCTGAGGATCAAGTCAATATTTATTAAAGACATTGTAGAATCAAACATTCTTTTTTCAGCAGATGAAAAAAATCTGTGCCACTGCCAAAGAGTTGTTAAATAAATACACCTGTACTGTTGGAGAATGAAGCAAATCAGGATGGATTGCAAGGCTTCTGGCAAGTTTATCACATGATAAAACTGTCAGGGGAGGAATCATGACTGAATGGGAAGACAGAAGACAGAGATATTGGGCCGTGTCCATATTGAATGGCCAACTAAACAAAGCATTTGTTTTTTTAAGTAATAAGTTTATTATGATACTATCTTAATAGACAAAAGGTTTGCTTTAAAAATTGAGGTACACTTCACTGAGTCATGTTTAAGAATTATAGTAACTATTGTAGAAATGTAGTAATTTATTGTAATTACAATTGCCCTTTTTTATATGGGAGCTATTAAAATAGATATTTTCAAAGTATTTCTGTTTGACTTCAAGCAGGAAATTATTCCTAGTGACAGAGTCAAAAAGTGTAATGGTTAGCATCATGGGATTTGAAATATGACAGATCTTAGTTCACATTTCACCTCCACTATTTATAAATTATATTGTATAGTGCAAATTACCTATCCTCATTCAAAAGATGAAGATAATATCTACTTTAGAAGGATTGCTGAGAGATTGTGAATGTACGTAAGAGTGTTTAGCATAGAACCCAACACAGAAAGTATCCAATTAATGCTACTTATTATTTATATTTCTGTTACATGTACAATACTCTATACTTTTCATGTTATTTCAAATGTCATTTTATTAAAATATGCTAATTATAATGAGAGAAAGATTAAATGGAGAATTTTCTAGAACTTCGACACTTTCTCCAAGTAGAATCATTGTTGACATACATAGGTACTACCATTCAGAGGCTTGTTCTTTCTGTTTCCAATTTTGTCCAATGAATTATTGGCTTTTATGTTCAAAGTTACTAAGTTTCAATATACCATTTTGACAATGGTGACCAGTGAGTTCACCTGTCATTATTGAGAATATAGGGATAATAGACAAACAACCTTTGAAGTGTTTTAATTTCTCTGAAGAAAGTAAAGATCAATTAGAATCAAGAAATTTTAGACATCTATGAAAAGAAAGCTCAAATTCACTAGTAGATATTTAGAAGCTCATTGTGAGGAAGCAGGTAAATGGATCATTTAAAATGGTATCCATAGCAAATTGACCCAGATCTAAGATGCCATGCAAAAATAATATGCTCTGATAATGATAAACAAGGAAAACTCTAGGAAAGTCAGTAACTATTTCTCTATTCTTGATTTTTAGGAATTTAGTTTTTATACATTTACTCTTTTTTTCATTTTCTGCCTTCAAAAAGACTTCATTCTAGCATTCCCTTCTTATAGATTTTACTTGCCGAAAATAACTTGGGTTATACTTGTGGCTCTTTACTATCATCTGGAGGGTTTATTAAAACACAGATTGCTGGCCTCTGCCCCAGAATTTCTGATTCATTAGGGAACTACTAACAAGTTCCCAAGTGATGCTGATATTGCTGGTTCATGATCTACATTTGAAGTACCTCTGAATTTAAATAAGGAAGGGTCACAGACTTCTTGTGATTATAGGTGATTAAAGGACAGAATCAATTATTTATTCACATATAGCAAGTGTGCACATTTCCTCCCACATCAGGTTAGTCACAGAAGAGCTTCTGGCCTTTTCCTTCCTTTTTACTGGATCTGTTCAGCCAGACTGACAAACATATCTATAATCTCCTCTGTACTTTAGAGAATTGTCAGAAAAATGACTTTTGTTTTCCTTTCTTCCTAAATCCCTCAATAAACAGTCCAGGGAAGACTCCTAGGAAAGTTAGCAGGTAGAACTTGAAATATCACAGGAGAACATGCTTAAATATATTCAGAATATATGTTTCTGACTTTCAGAAATCCACATCAAAAGATATTACTCCATATGATATTGTCAAGGCCCAAATCAACAAAATGAATTATCAGTTAATAACACTGTGAGTCGGTAAATAGAGGGGCAGAAGGGTATGCACACTAATGACTTTAAACCTATGGGTTATAACTTCTGGGTTCTACAAAACTATTAGTAGATCATCAGTAATAAAAATTAGTTCATTTGAAAATACTACTAATGTATTTAAACATTTTTGTCATCTATTATTTTCATCTGATAGATACCAAAAGCACGAGTAGTATGATGTAAAAAATGAAATTTAAGATTTTAAAAGCTTGTGGGATCACCAATCTATACCCATTCTCTCAACTCACAGATGAGGAAAATTCCTACAATTGAGGGAGGTTATTGAAGGCCAAGAGCAAAGATGACTTTTTGAAAATCTTCTTATTTTGAGCATATACATGTGTACACACATGTATACATATTGATCTATGTTTTATTTTCCAGTTATAAGCTTAGGACTGGACTAAACTTTCAGGGTCGAGATAGAAAGACATAAAAGTATTAGAAGAAATGGTACCTATTTTAAGGAAGTCACATTTCTAGCTGAGAAGATAAGGTTTTTGTATTATGATTTTACTTGTATGATGCAAACTGCAAATGTTGTAGGAGTTCAGATATGGGGAAGGATGATGAGAGTTAGTAGAGTTATGGAAGACTTTGAAGAGGAACTGGGTCTTGAATGGTTGGCAGGGCAGAGAAAATATGTAGTAGTAGTGGTAGCAGCAATAACAGCAAAATGTAGGGGAGTAGATCAAACAAATAGAAGTTAATATCCTTATCTCTTGCTAAAGATGACTTTTAAAATTCTGGTACATTTATTCTTAGCATTTTTGGTTTTGTATACTATTGATAGGCATATTTTATCTAGTATATAATTTTTAAATGATTTTGAACTACCGTAACCATTGAAATGAAACTATATCAATGAAAAGAATCTATTGATGGTTTTTACTTCTCATGTCTTAACTATAGTCAATTGGGTCAAATAGCTCCTGCATACACTTTATGAGCTATTACACACAAACTTCTTGCATTACCTGTATAAAGAAACCCATACCCAAATTTCTTTTCTTTTCTTTTTTCTTACTGGGGATTTAATCCAGATGCTTTACCACTGAGCAACATCCCCAGCCCTTTTATGTCTTATTTAGAGACGGGGTCTTGCTAAGTGGCTTAGGGCCTCACTAAATTGCTCCGACTGGCCTTGAAGTTATCCTCCTGCATCTGCATCTCGAGCCACTGGGATTTCAGGCATGTATCATCATGCCTGCCCAAGTTCTTTTTTGTTGAACGATAGTGTTTATTGCATCCCTTCAATGTGTCAAAAACTATTGTGGACACCATACATTCATCATCTCTTGAATATTCACAACCATCTTATCCTATTAGATTCTGAATTCTATGAAGACAAGAACCATATCTATTTTGTTCACTGCTGTATATCTATTTCATAGCAAAATGACTAGCACCCAAATATATGTTGGGTGAATGATAATTTCCCTTTTCTCTATGAGGAAATTGAGGCTCAGGGATATTAACTTGCCCACCATCATTCAGTTACCAAATGGAAGAGCTAGGCTTTCAGATATGATCTGCAATGAGTCAGTGTAAGTGTAGTAGTTAAAAGAACAGATTCTAGAGCAAAAAAACCCTGTCACTGCATAACTATGGGACTGTGGAGAAATTGACTTAATCTCTATATGCTTCAGTTTCTTCATCTGTAAAATGAGACTGATCATATAATGGTTAATTAATGATGATATGATAATAATTTACTCATAGGGTTGTCATGAGGACTAGATGAGTTAGTATATGTAAATACTGATAACAATGCATAGCATATAGCAATTGCAAGGTATTTATTGAATAAACAAAATGACTAAAACCCCGTTTTTCCTATACTATTAAACTGACTCACTAATAGCAAAACTGAAATACCTGCTTTGTTTTCCTGATGATACTCTTTATCCAAATAACTCTTTTGGTACACCTTTTCTTTTTTTTTCTTTTCACTTCTCTCTTCTGTCTAGTTAAAATCTTCAATTCCACTTTCCATTCCACTTTCCCTTATCTATAATTTAGTGCTCACATAGGGAAGTACAGATAACAAGAGAATAGTCTTACGAATTAATGAAGAGAAGCAGAAATAAGAGGCCATATGATCTGGAAAAGATGGAAAAATTGCCCCAAATTCTTGATTTCTGTCCTCCCAATGTTATTTTCTATTCTCAAGACTCAAGTGTAAGCTACCCCTATATGCTTTCAGTAAGTGTCCTCATTTGTTTTCTATTCTTCGCAAGAAAATAGTGACTCCAAAAGCATATTCATAATGGTAAACCAAAAATTTCAGTAACTGTTATTTTATATTCAATATTAACCAAGGCAATAACTTTGAAAAGCATCAGGCAAATTTCATTATCTAAGAAATACTGATTGGGACTGGGGGTTTAGCTCAGTGGTAGACCACTGCCTAGCATTCACAAGACCCCGGGTTTCAATTAGAATGGCAATTATCAAAGAACACAAGCAACAATAAGTGTTGGCGAGGATGTAGGAAAAAGGTACACTCATACATTGCTGGTGGGGTTGCAAATTAGAGCAGCCACTCTGGAAAGCAGTGTGGAGATTCCTTAGAAAACTTGGAATGGAACCACCATTTGACACTGCTGTCCCACTCCTTGGCCTATACCCAAAGGATTTCAAATCAGCATACTACAGAGATACAGCCACATCAATGTTCATAGCTGCTCAATTCACAATAGCCAGACTGTGGAACCAACCTAGATGTCCTTCAATTGATGAATGGATAAAGAAACTGTGGCATATATATACAATGGAATATTACTCCGCCATGAAGAATGATAAAATTATGGCATTTGCAGGCAAATGGATGAAATTGGAGAATATCACGCTAAGTGAGATAAGCCAATCTCAAAAAACTAAAGGACGAATGATCTCGCTGATAAGCGGATGAGGACATATAATGGGGGGTGGGAGGGGCACAAGAATGGAGGAAGGAAGGACTGTATAGAGGGAAAAGAGGGGTGGGAGGGGTGGGGGGAAGGGAAAAAAATAACAGAATGAATCAAACAACATTACTCAATGTATGATTATACAAATGGTATGCCTCTACTTCATGTACAAACAGAGAAACAAGTTGTACCCCATTTGTTTACAATAAAAAAATAAAAATAAAAGTAAGTCACAGTGAAAAAAAATAAAAATAAGCCACAGTTAAAAAAAAAAAAGACCCTGGGTTTGATCCCCAGCATGATGAAAAACATGGTGCTTAACAAGGGGAGGAGAATGTAGCAAACAGCTCACTTTCATAGAACAGCTACTATGGACTTAAAACATCTGCTATATATCTGAAACTGCTATATATACTCTTCCTATATTATTTTAATTCCTTTTACCTGGGTTTCATTTCTCTCCAGCATGGACTAAGGGATAATTGCCAAGAAGGAACTGAAGAACATGAAATCATTCTGTTGCACTCAGGATAATTTTCTTAGTCTCACCCAAGTGATACATGAGATTTTTTTTTAATGATGGAATTTGTTGTTACATATTTGTACATGAACACAATGTAACCATGTTTAAAATCTTTTTAAAAAATGTTTTTAGTTGTAATTGGACACAATACCTTTATTTTATTTATTTATTTTTTAATTTTTAAAAAATTTTTACAGACTGCATTTTGATTTATTGTACACAAATGGGATACATCTTTTAGTTTCTATAGTTGTGCACAATATAGATTCATACCATTTGTGTAATCATACATGTACATAGGGTAATGATGTCTGTCTCATTCCACCATCTGTCATACCCGCCTCCTCCATCTCATTTCCCTCTACATAATCTAAAGTTCCTCCATTCTTCTCTCACCCCCCACCTTCTACCCCCATTATATATCATCATTCACTTATCAAGGAAAGCATTAGGACTTTGGTTTTTTGGGATTGGCTTATTTCACTTAGCATGATATTCTCTAATTCTATCCATTTTTTCTGCAAATATCATAATATTATTCTTCTTTATGGCTAAATAATATTCCATTGTGTATATGTACTGCAGTTTATCCATTCATTTGTTGAAGGGCATCTAGGTTGGTTCCACAATCTAGCTATTGTGAATTGAACTGATATAAATATTGATCTGTCTGCATTACTGTAGTATGCTAATTTTAAGTCCTTTGGGTATAAACTGAGGAGTGGGATAACTGGGTCAAAAGGTGGGTCCATTCCAAGTTTTCTGAGGAATTCCACACTGCTTTCAAGAGTGTCTGTACCAATTTGCAAGTCCACCAGCAATGTGAAAGTGTGCCTTTCCCCCCACATCGATGCCAACATCTCTAGTAATTAGAGACATGCAAATTAAAACAACTCTAAGATTTCATCTTACTCTAAGTAGAATGGCTATTATTTATTTATTTCTATGTGGTGGTGAGGATCGAACCCAGTGCCTCACATATGCTAGGCAAGTGTTCTACCACTGAGCTATGACCCCAGCCCACATGAGATAATTTGATAGATGTCTGGATGCAGAACATTATAGATAATCAATAATCTAAACCATTTATTGAATGAATGGATCTTTCAAAAGCATAATGACTTGCTAGTGGGATTTTAAATCATTTATCGATCCAGTGACCATTTATTTTAATATCTACTATGTGTTAGGTAATGATTTGAGTGCTACAGATGTAGCATAAACAATATTAATGGACTTCATCGTGTTTTCATCTAGTGGGAGGTGGCAAACAATATAAAATATAGAAATATACAAAATAATGATAGGTTCTCAGGAGAACAATAAATCAGTAAGAGGATAGAAAATGATATATGTAGGGATGGTATTTTATAAAAGGCAATCAGGGGAAGACTCTGAGGAAGAGACATTGAATAGAGATCTTAATGAATTGGAAGGTGTGAACCATGAAAATTTCTTGGGTTAAAACATCCCAAGTACAGGGTCAAGAAAATACAAAGGCCCTAAGCTCTGCTTAACATGCTTGAAAAACAATATGAATGTCACTGTGGCTACTGAAGGCTGAATGGTGAATGAAGGAGTGAATGATAGGAGAAGTCAACAGATTTGCCGAAGCCAGGTTACAAAGGGTCTTGTGAATCATCAGGAGGACATTGAATTTTATTGTGACCAACACAAACTTTAAAAGTAAAATAAAAGAAAACAAAAAAGAAACCAAAAATAAAAACAAAACAAAAAAAAACTTTAATATTTGAATGATGTCTTGAATTTTTTATTCTAATTTACATGTTTTGATATTTTACATTAATAATTATTTACAGAATTAGATTCTAAGAATTTAAATATCACAAATATCTCATTTTTATTCTTCTCCATCAAGGAAAATTCTAGACAAACTGTAAATTTAACTTGCAGTTAGTCCAAGTTTTATTAAAGTTGAATGAAACAGATACCATTTTCCCTTGAATGGTTGCAGTCATGTTTCTGGCATTCCTTTAATTTGCTTACTGTCTTTTCTGACACTTGTTTGTTTTTTCCCACAGTATAGCCAAACTGAAGAGCTTACAGACCTTAACTGGAATTTCTTCTTCTAGATGATGCCAATTGCTGTGTTGTCTTTTCTCCAGGGATCTGGAAACTTGAACAATAAGAACATGCACATTAATTCCTCAAATATAGGGAGCGGAGAGTTCTTTGGGGGAGAATTCTAACAAACCCCTATGCGAGTGAAGAGATAATTAAAATAGGAATACTTCCACTTTAAAGTTTTAGTGTTTTGATGTGCATTGGTAATGTAGCATTTCTGGAGTTTAAAAATAAACTGATAGAGTGATAGAAAGATAAATTCTATGTGGTTCCATATGCATATGAAGCCCCTAGAATAGTTGAATTCATGGAGCTAGAAAGTGGAATGGTGATTTCCAAGACCTGGAAGAGGAAAAAAATGGGATGTTGTTGCTTAATAGATATAATTCCCCTTTTGCAAAAATGAAAAGTTCTGGAGATGTATGATGGCAGTAGGTGCTCCACAATGTTATTATACTTAACACTACTGACTTGTGAACTTAAAAATAGTGGAGATGACAAATTTATATTAGGTATCTTTTATTTACAATTAAAAATAAAATAAAATAAAATGGTGGAATTTAATAATAGCAGTAATGAAGATGAATTGGTAATATAACCCTGCTACATAATGACAAAATCAGAGTATGGATAAAATTACGTCCTCATTTTAGAGTTCCATTCAGATGAATTCAGCAGACATTTGTGTAGTTCTTATTGCATATATGAAAGAAGACTAGGTGCATGGATACAGACAGAAATAAGATGATGATATTTTTCTTCATTAAGAACTTGGAGTCTGTTGGGGGAAAGAGAGATTCATGAACAACAACAACAACAACAAAATAGAGTCATGTTAATGTTATATTAGAGGTATGACAAGATAACTTTGGAAACCTAGTTCCTAAAACCATATTACTTGGTCTGGGATTATAGCTCAGTGTAGTGCACTTACCTAGCACACAGAGGCACTGGGTTCAATCCTTGACACCACATAAAAATAAATACATAAAATAAAGGTATTGTGTCTATCTACAACTAAAACTTTTTAAAAAATGTTACTTATGCAGGTAAGTTATTTAATCTCTATATATTTCAGTTCTTTCAACTGCAAATGGGAGCTAATCACAGTGTCTAAGTCATTGTATTGTAGGATAATAGGAAATAATTAATATAAAGAATTTATCCCAATTCTAGGAAAACAATAAGCATTCAAAAAGATGTTAACATTTGCTCATATTAACAATACATGTAAGGTAGATTTGGGGGTACTTGTAGAATCTCTGGGAGTGTCAGGAATCAAACTTGGATGCCAAATAGCCAGGAGCTATTATGCATCAAGGAGAGATGCACAGCCATTACTCAGAATGGTTATAATGGAAAGACTACTCCTGCTGCCTTCTGCTTTACACTTTGTCTTGCTCATTAGACTTCCTTGGCTTTTCATTAAGCCTTGTTCTTTTGTTTGGTCTCAACAGGCCCATTTCCCTATACAATGCATAGCAGTTAGAATCTATTTTATGAACTCCATTAAATGAGTAAAAACTAAAAATGAAAGTAAATAAAAGAAAAAAAGAAAGTGATAAGAGAAAAGGTGAAGATGGTTCTTAGCATCATCTCAAGTCTACACTTGGATAGACCTATGAACTTTCATGATGGCCCTTAGAATTCCTATGTCACTAACTGTGGTATTTCAGATGCTAGAGCTATGCTTAGGTTCCTTTTTGGATCAGACAGCTGACCACTTAGTTTCTAGTCTGAGGATTCAATATCTTATCAGTGGGTACAATGGGCAAGAGTTGAGACCACTTTCCTCACAAGGGCCACAAATGTCCTTTCATCCATGTCTAAGGGGCCTAGTGAATGTTTGCCCAATTGCACCTATGTTTATATAGTAATGAGACATATATAAAAATGAATACTCTTTGGAAAATCTTATACTTGGTTTGTGGCTCTGCTATAATTTAAACCATTTTTAGAACTTGTCTTCAAGGATCCACATATAGTTGTTATTTCATCATCTTTGGAGTTTTAAACTTTATTAATATTCTATCAAATTTATCACCATTTGACCCAGTTATATTTATTTAAGGGTCCCTCTTAACTCTGAGAAGTGAGCCAAGATATACAAAACAACTTATATATGATGGTTAATTCCTGCCAGGGAAATTTCTGTATCTTCTATTAAATTAAGAATTTATTTTAATCCTTCTATACATGCTGATCTGATAGACAATCCTTATATTTCCTTGATTAGGTTGGCAGGGGTTATCATCATCCTCATCATCCTATCTTAGCTTTAAAGGTTTAAAATGTTTCCCAAGAATCACCACCCGCCTTTGATGTGTATATTTTCCTATTTAGGAAATTCAAGAAAATGCCATAAGAACTTCTGCTTATCAAATGATACCATTGAGAGAGTGAAAAGGTAAACTACGCTGTAGAAGAAGGTATTTTCAATACATTGGTCTAACAAAGAAATTTTATCTGGAATACATAAAGAATTCTTACAAATCAACTGATAGTCATGCCAATAAAAACACATGGGCAAAAGAGCTGAACAAACACTTAACAAAAGGATTTGTCCATACAAGCAATAAATTTATGAGAGAGTGTTCAACATTATTAGTCACCAGAGAAATAAACAGAAGTATAACAAGTACCACTACACACTATTATGGTTAAAATTAAGTGGATGAATGACAAAATTCTAGTGACAATGTGAAACAATTGAAAATAACATAAATTTCTGGTGGAACTATAAATTAGCACAACCACTTCTGAAAAAGTGTTTGGTAGTACTTTTTAAAAAAATTATTTGTGGCCTGGTGTGGGGGCATACGGCAGCAATTCCAGAGACTCCAGAGACTGAGGCAGGAGGATCTAAATTTGAGGATAGTCTCAGCTAATTAGTGATGCCCAAAGCAACTTAGCAAGACCCTGTCTCAGAATAAGAAAATATAATAAGGACTGGGGATATAGCTCAGTAGTAAAGTGCCCCTGGGTTCAATCCCCAGTACTTGCCCCCAAAATGTTATTGTGGCAAAATACACGTAAGATACAATTCACCATTGTAATAACCATTTTCAGTGTACTGTTCAGTGTTATTAAGTACACTCATATCATTTTTGCAATAATCTCCTCCATCTATCTCCAGAACTCTTTACATTTTGCAAAACGAAAGCTCTGAACCTGTTAAATGCTGATTCCTTATTCCATTCCATTCTTAGTCTTGCAAAACTGCCATTCTACTTTCTGATTCTCTGAATCTGACTCTGAATATCTTACATAAGTAAAATCCTATAGTACCAGTCTTTTTTTGGACTGGCTTATTTCACTTCGTATAATGCCTTTAAGGTTCATCATGTTGTAGTATGTGTCAGAATGTCCTTTCTTTTTATGACCAAATAATAATCCATTGTATGTGCATATCAAATTTTGTTTATCCATTCACCTGTCAGTGAACACTTGAGTTGCTTCCAACTTCTGGTTTTGGAAATAATCTTGCTTATGAGCATGTATGTACAAATATCTTTTGAAGACCTTACTTTCCATTCTTTTGTGTTGCAAGTATTTTTAAAAAGCTAAATATGATTTTATATAATGTAGTGATTCAGCTTTTGGATAAGGAGTGCCTATGTTCAGAAGAAAACCTGTCTAACAATATGCATAATGATATTTGTAAGAGCTCTACATTAGAAAAATGCTAAACATCCTTCCTTAGTAGAATGCATAGATAAACTGTGGTATATTCACATAATGCAACATTATATAGTAATAAACAGAACAAACTGATTTTCTGTGCAAGAACATGGATTATCATAAACACATAATGCTGAGGAAAAGAAGCCAGATACCCAAGGGTACATAATATGCAATTCTATTTATATAAAGTTCAAAAATTGTCATTACAAATCTGTGTTGATACTGTTCAGAAGAATGCTTTCTTATGGAGAAGTGTCAGGACTGAGAGCATAAAGGATATTTCTGAGGTTCTAGATGTGCTCTACTTCTTGATCTGGGGGATGGTTACATGACGTCCACATTAAAAAGTATATTTGTCTGTGTATTTAAGATTTGTGTACTTTGATGTGGTTTGACATCAATTTTAAAAAGGAAGGCAGTTGCTAAACAGGAGTTTGGGCATGCTTTGTGGAATGAGAACATCACTGAAATAAATACACAAGTTGCTACTTTGAAGAGACAACTTTAATATGGTGATATTTATTCATATGTTTATTAGAGACAGACATATTACTGTATAGTCACTCCTGTTAGATTCCGTCCATGTTCTGCAGTCCAACAAACAAAAGCAAGTCTGGTTCTGGTGACAATATCAGAATATGGTGATTTAGGAGCTTACCTTGGGCTTTACCCTTTTAAAACATGAGTAGTCACTGTTACCTGGTTTAATGCCCAATACTAAAAAGCTCAAGAAAAATTTAAAACACTTCCATCCTACTGTTTGTCTTCATTTTACC